>NC_056434.1:54745821-54753321 GCF_018296145.1 Oncorhynchus tshawytscha | reverse complement strand
TCTGGGTGTCTGTGTCTGTCTGTGTCTCTGACTGGGTGTCTGTCTGTGTCTCTGACTGGGTGTCTGTCTGTGTCTCTGACTGGGTGTCTGTCTATGTCTCTGTCTGGGTGTCTGTCTGTGTCTCTGACTTGGGGTGTCTGTCTGTGTCTCTGTCGGGGTGTCTGTCTGTGTCTCTGACTGGGTGTCTGTCTGTGTCTCTGACTGGGGTGTCTGTCTGTGTCTCTGACTGGGTGTCTGTCTGTGTCTCTGACTGGGTGTCTGACTCTGTCTCTGTCTGTCTGTCTCTGTCTCTGACTGGGTGTCAGTCTCTGACTGGGTGTCTGACTGGGTGTCTGTCTGTCTGTCTGTCTGTCTGTCTCTGTCTGTCTGTCTGTCTGTGTCTCTGACCTGGTGTCTATCTGTGTCTCTGACTGGGTGTCTGTCTGTCTCTGTCTCTGACTTGGTGTCTGTCTGTCTCTGTCTCTGTCTGACTGTCTCTGACTGGGTGTCTGTCTCTCTGTCTCTGTCTGGGTGTTTGTTTCTGTCTGTGTCTCTGACTGGGTGTCTGTCTGTGTCTCTAACTGGGTGTCTGTCTCTGTCTGGGTGTCTGTCTCTGTCTGGGTGTCCTTGTATGTCTGTGTCTCTGACTGGGTGTCTGTCTGTGTCTCTGGCTGGGTGTCTGTCTGTGTCTCTGACTGGGTGTCTGTCTGTGTCTCTGACTGGGTGTCTGTCTCTGTCTGTCTGTCTCTGACTGGGTGTCTGTCTGTCTGTGTCTCTGACTGGGTGTCTGTCTTTCTGTCTGTGTCTCTGACTGGGTGTCTGTCTGGGTGTCTGTCTCTGTCTCTGTCTGGGTGTTTGTTTCTGTCTGTGTCTCTGACTGGGTGTCTGTCTGTGTCTCTGACTGGGTGTCTGTCTCTGTCTCTTTCTGGGTGTCTGTGTCTGTCTGTGTCTCTGACTGGGTGTCTGTCTGTGTCTCTGACTGGGTGTCTGTCTGTGTCTCTGACTGGGTGTCTGTCTGTGTCTCTGACTGGGTGTCTGTCTATGTCTCTGACTGGGTGTCTGTCTGTGTCTCTGACGGGGTGTCTGTCTGTGTCTCTGACGGGGTGTCTGTCTGTGTCTCTGACGGGGTGTCTGTCTGTGTCTCTGACTGGGTGTCTGTCTGTGTCTCTGACTGGGTGTCTGACTCTGTCTCTGACTGGGTGTCTGTCTCTGACTGGGTGTCAGTCTCTGACTGGGTGTCTGACTGGGTGTCTGTCTGTCTGTCTGTCTGTCTGTCTGTCTGTCTGTCTGTGTCTGTGTCTGTGTCTGTGTCTGTCTGTCTGTCTGTCTGTCTGTCTGTCTGTCTGTCTGTCTGTCTGTCTGTCTGTGTCTCTGACCTGGTGTCTATCTGTGTCTCTGACTGGGTGTCTGTCTGTCTGTGTCTTTGACTGGGTGTCTGTCTGTCTGTCCGTCTCTGTCTGTCTGTCTCTGTCTCTGTCTGTCTCTGTCTGTCTGTGTGTCTGTCTCTGTCTGGGTGTCTGTCTCTGTCTGTCTGTGTCTCTGACTGTGTGTCTGTCTGTCTCTGTCTGTCTGTCTCTGACTGGGTGTCTGTCTGTCTGTCTTTGTCTCTGACTGGGTGTCTGTCTGTGTCTCTGACTGGGTGTCTGTCTGTCTCTCTGTCTGTCTCTGTCTATCTCTATCTGTCTGTGTGTCTGTCTCTGTCTGGGTGTCTGTCCGTCTCTGTCTCTGTCTCTGACTGGGTGTCTCTCTCTCTGTCTCTGTGTCTGTCTGTGTCTCTGTCTGGGTGTTTGTTTCTGTCTGGGTGTTTGTTTCTGTCTGTGTCTCTGACTGGGTGTCTGTCTCTGTCTCTAACTGGGTGTCTGTCTCTGTCTCTGTCTGGGTGTCTGTCTCTGTCTCTGTCTGGGTGTCCTTGTCTGTCTGTGTCTCTGACTGGGTGTCTGTCTGTGTCTCTGGCTGGGTGTCTGTCTGTGTCTCTGACTGGGTGTCTGTCTGTGTCTCTGACTGGGTGTCTGTCTCTCTGTCTCTGTCTGGGTGTCTGTCTCTGTCTGGGTGACTGTCTCTGTCTCTGTCTTGGTGTCTGTCTCTGTCTGGGTGTTTGACTGGGTTTCTGTCTGTCTGTCTGTCTGTCTGTCTGTCTGTCTGTCTGTCTGTCTGTCTGTCTGTCTGTCTGTCTGTCTGTCTGTCTGTCTGTCTGTCTGTCTGTCTGTCTGTCTCAGTCTGTCTCTGTCTGTCTCTCTGTCTCTGTCTGGGTGTCTGTCTCTGTCTGGGTGTCTGTCTCTGTCTCTGTCTTGGTGTCTGTCTCTGTCTGGATGTTTGTCTCTGTCTGTCTGTGTCTCTGACTGGGTTTCTGTCTGTCTGTCTGTCTGTCTGTCTGTCTGTCTGTCTGTTTGTCTTTCTGTCTGTCTGTCTGTCTGTCTGTCTGTCTGTCTGGGTGTCTGGGTGTCTGGGTCTCTGTCTGGGTGTCTGTCTCTGTCTGGGTGTCTGTCTCTGTCTGGGTGTCTGTCTCTGTCTGGGTGTCTGTCTCTGTCTGGGTGTCTGTCTCTGTCTGGGTGTCTGTCTCTGTCTGGGTGTCTGTCTCTGTCTGGGTGTCTGTCTCTGTCTGGGTGTCTGTCTCTGTCTGGGTGTCTGTCTCTGTCTGGGTGTCTGTCTCTGTCTGGGTGTCTGTCTCTGTCTGGGTGTCTGTCTCTGTCTGGGTGTCTGTCTTTGTCTCTGTCTGGGTGTCTGTCTTTGTCTCTGTCTGGGTGTCTGTCTTTGTCTCTGACTGGGTGTCTGTCTTTGTCTCTGACTGGGTGTCTGTCTTTGTCTCTGACTGGGTGTCTGTCTTTGTCTCTGACTGGGTGTCTGTCTTTGTCTCTGACTGGGTGTCTCTCTGTCTCTGTCTGGGTGTCTCTCTCTGTCTCTGTCTGGGTGTCTGTCTCTGTCTGGGTGTTTGTCTCTGTCTCTGTCTGGGTGTTTGTCTCTGTCTCTGTCTGGGTGTTTGTCTCTGACTGGGTGTCTGTCTGTCTCTGTCTCTGACTGGGTGTCTGTCTGTGTCTTTGACTGGGTGTCTGTCTCTGTCTGTCTGTGTCTCTGACTGGGTGTCTGTCTGTGTCTCTTACTGGATTTCTGTCTCTGTCTCTGACTGGGTGTCTCTCTCTGTCTCTGTCTGGGTGTCTGTCTCTGTCTGGGTGTTTGTCTCTGTCTCTGTCTGGGTGTTTGTCTCTGTCTCTGTCTGGGTGTATGTCTCTGTCTCTGTCTGGGTGTTTGTCTGTCTGTCTGTCTGTCTGTCTCTGACTGGGTGTCTGTCTGTCTCTGACTGGGTGTCTGTCTGTCTCTGTCTCTGACTGGGTGTCTGTCTGTGTCTCTGACTGGGTGTCTGTCTGTCTGTCTGTGTCTCTGACTGGGTGTCTGTCTCTGTCTGTCTGTGTCTCTGACTGGGTGTCTGTCTGTGTCTCTTACTGGATGTCTGTCTCTGTCTCTGTCTGGGTGTCTCTGTGTCTCTGACTGGGTGTCTGTCTGTGTCTCTGACTGGGTGTCTGTCTGTGTCTCTGACTGGGTGTCTGTCTGTGTCTCTGACTGGGTGTCTGTCTCTCTGTCTCTGCCTGTCTCTGTCTGTCTCTGTCTGTCTCTGTCTCTGACTGGGTGTCTGTCTGTCTGTGTCTCTGACTGGGTGTCTGTCTTTCTGTCTGTGTCTCTGTCTGGGTGTCTGTCTCTGTCTCTGTCTGGGTGTCTGTCTCTGTCTCTGTCTGGGTGTCTGTCTCTGTCTCTGTCTGTCCGTCTCTGACTTGGTGTCTGTCTGTCTCTGTCTCTGTCTGACTGTCTCTGACTGGGTGTCTGTCTCTCTGTCTCTGTGTCTGTCTGGGTGTCTGTCTCTGTCTGGGTGTTTGTTTCTGTCTGTGTCTCTGACTGGGTGTCTGTCTGTGTCTCTAACTGGGTGTCTGTCTCTGTCTGGGTGTCTGTCTCTGTCTGGGTGTCCTTGTATGTCTGTGTCTCTGACTGGGTGTCTGTCTGTGTCTCTGGCTGGGTGTCTGTCTGTGTCTCTGGCTGGGTGTCTGTCTGTGTCTCTGGCTGGGTGTCTGTCTGTGTCTCTGACTGGGTGTCTGTCTGTGTCTCTGACTGGGTGTCTGTCTCTCTGTCTCTGCCTGTCTCTGTCTGTCTCTGTCTGTCTCTGTCTCTGACTGGGTTTCTGTCTGTCTGTGTCTCTGACTGGGTGTCTGTCTTTCTGTCTGTGTCTCTGACTGGGTGTCTGTCTCTGTCTCTGTCTGGGTGTCTGTCTCTGTCTGTCTGGGTGTCTGTCTCTGTCTCTGTCTCTGTCTGGGTGTTTGTTTCTGTCTGTGTCTCTGACTGGGTGTCTGTCTGTGTCTCTGACTGGGTGTCTGTCTATGTCTCTGACTGGGTGTCTGTCTATGTCTCTGACTGGGTGTCTGTCTATGTCTCTGACTGGGTGTCTGTCTGTGTCTCTGACTGGGTGTCTGTCTGTGTCTCTGACGGGGTGTCTGTCTGTGTCTCTGACGGGGTGTCTGTCTGTGTCTCTGACTGGGTGTCTGTCTGTGTCTCTGACTGGGTGTCTGACTGGGTGTCTGTCTGTCTGTCTGTCTGTCTGTCTGTGTCTCTGACCTGGTGTCTATCTGTGTCTCTGACTGGGTGTCTGTCTGTCTGTCTGTAACTCTGACTGGGTGTCCGTCTCTGTCTGTCCGTCTCTGTCTGTCTGTCTGTCTCTGTCTCTGTCTGTCTCTGTCTGTCTCTCTCTGTCTGTCTGTCTCTGTCTCTGTCTGTCTGTCTCTGTCTCTGTCTGTCTCTGTCTGTCTCTGTCTGTCTGTGTGTCTGTCTCTGTCTGGGTGTCTGTCTCTGTCTGTCTGTGTCTCTGACTGTGTGTCTGTCTGTCTCTGTCTGTCTGTCTCTGACTGGGTGTCTGTCTGTGTCTCTGACTGGGTGTCTGTCTGTCTCTCTGTCTGTCTCTGTCTCTGACTGGGTGTCTGTCTGTCTTTGCCTTTCTGTGTCTCTGACTGGGTTTCTGTCTGTGTCTCTGACTGGGTGTCTGTCTGTCTGTCTCTGTCTGTATGTCTCTGTCTCTGTCTCTGACTGGGTGTCTGTCTGTCTCTGTCTCTGTCTGACTGTCTCTGACTGGGTATCTGTCTCTCTGTCTCTGTCTCTGTCTGGGTGTCTGTCTCTGTCTCTGTCTGGGTGTTTGTTTCTGTCTGTGTCTCTGACTGGGTGTCTGTCTGTGTCTCTGACTGGGTGTCTGTCTGTGTCTCTGACTGGGTGTCTGTCTGTGTCTCTGACTGGGTGTCTGTCTGCGTCTCTGACTGGGTGTCTGTCTGCGTCTCTGACTGGGTGTCGGTCTGTGTCTCTGACTGGGAGTCTGTCTGTGTCTCTGACTGGGAGTCTGTCTGTCTGTCTGTCTGTCTGTCTGTCTCTGTCTGTCTGTCTCTGTCTGTCTCTGTCTGTCTGTCTCTGTCTGTGTCTGTCTGTCTCTGTCTGTGTCTGTCTGTCTCTGTCTGGGTGTCTGTCTCTGTCTGGGTGTCTGTCTGTGTCCCTGCCTGGTTGTCTGTCTGTGTCTCTGACTGGGTGTCTGTCTCTCTGTCTCTGTCTGGGTGTCTGTCTCTGTCTGGGTGTCTGTCTCTGTCTGGGTGTCTGTCTCTGTCTGGGTGTCTGTCTCTCTGTCTCTGTCTGGGTGTCTGTCTCTGTCTGGGTGTCTGTCTCTCTGTCTCTGTCTGGGTGTCTGTCTCTGTCTGGGTGTCTGTCTCTTTCTCTGTCTGGGTGTTTGTCTCTGTCTCTCTGTCTCTTTCTCTGTCTGGGTGTTTGTCTCTGTCTCTCTGTCTGTCTCTGTGTCTCTGTCTCTGTCTGTCTCTGTCTGTCTGGGTGTCTGTCTCTGTCTGGGTGTCCATCTCTGTCTGGGTGTCTGTCTCTGTCTCTGTCTGGGTGTCTGTCTCTGTCTCTGACTGGATGTCTGTCTGTGTCTCTGACTGGGTGTCTGTCTCTCTGTCTCTGTCTGGGTGTCTGTCTCTGTCTGGGTGTCTCTGTCTGGGTGTCTGTCTCTGTCTAGGTGTCTGTCTCTGTCTGGGTGTCTGTCTCTGTCTGGGTGTCTGTCTCTTTCTCTGTCTGGGTGTCTGTCTCTGTCTCTGTCTGGGTGTCTGTCTGTGTCTCTGGGTGTCTGTCTGTGTCTCTGACTGGATGTCTGTCTGTGTCTCTGTCTGGGTGTCTGTCTCTGTCTCTGTCTGGGTGTCTGTCTCTGTCTGGGTGTTTGTCTCTGTCTCTGTCTGGGTGTCTGTCTGTGTCTCTGGGTGTCTGTCTGTGTCTCTGACTGGATGTCTGTCTCTGTCTCTGACTGGATGTCTGTCTGTGTCTCTGACTGGGTGTCTGTCTCTCTGTCTCTGTCTGTGTGTCTGTCTGTCTGTGTCTCTGTCTGTCTCCGTTTCTGTCTCTGTCTGTATCTGTCTGTCTATCTGTCTCTGTCTGTCTGGGTGTCTGTCTCTGTCTGTCTGGGTGTCTGTCTCTGTCTGTCTGGGTGTCTGTCTCTGTCTGTCTGGGTGTCCGTCTCTGTCTGGGTGTCTGTCTCTGTCTGGGTGTCCATCTCTGTCTGGGTGTCTGTCTCTGTCTGTCTCTGTCTGTCTGGGTGTCTGTCTCTGTCTCTGTCTCTGTCTGGGTGTCTGTCTCTGTCTCTGTCTGGGTGTCTGTCTCTGTCTCTGACTGGATGTCTGTCTGTGTCTCTGACTGGATGTCTGTCTGTGTCTCTGACTGGGTGTCTGTCTGTGTCTCTGACTGGGTGTCTGTCTCTGTCTGTGTCTCTGACCTGGTGTCTGTCTGTCTGTCTGTCTCTGTCTGGGTGTTTGTGTCTGTCTGTCTGTCTGTCTGTCCCTCTGTCTCTGTCTGGGTGTCCATCTCTGTCTGGGTGTATGTCTCTGTCTGGGTGTCTGTCTCTGTCTCTGACTGGATGTCTGTCTGTGTCTCTGACTGGGTGTCTCTCTCTGTCTCTGGGTGTCTGTCTCTTTCTGGGTGTCTGTCTCTGTCTCTGTCTGGGTGTCTGGCTCTGTCTGGGTGTTTGTTTCTGTCTGTCTGTGTCTCTGACTGGGTGTCTGTCTGTGTCTCTGACTGGATGTCTGTCTGTGTCTCTGACTGGGTGTCTGTCTGTGTCTCTGACTGGGTGTCTGTCTCTGTCTGTGTCTCTGACCTGGTGTCTGTCTGTCTGTCTGTCTCTGTCTGGGTGTTTGTGTCTGTCTGTCTGTCTGTCTGTCCCTCTGTCTCTGTCTGGGTGTCCATCTCTGTCTGGGTGTATGTCTCTGTCTGGGTGTCTGTCTCTGTCTCTGACTGGATGTCTGTCTGTGTCTCTGACTGGGTGTCTCTCTCTGTCTCTGGGTGTCTGTCTCTTTCTGGGTGTCTGTCTCTCTGTCTCTGTCTGGGTGTCTGTCTCTGTCTGGGTGTCTGTCTCTGTCTGGGTGTCTCTCTGTCTCTGTCTGGGTGTCTGTCTCTGTTTCTGTCTGGGTGTCTGTCTCTGTTTCTGTCTGGGTGTCTGGGTGTCCCTCTCTGTCTGGGTGTCTGTCT
>NC_056434.1:54733321-54735821 GCF_018296145.1 Oncorhynchus tshawytscha | reverse complement strand
ATGGCCATTGTTGAATGTTTATAATTTTAAACTTGGAAAAGAGCCCCTCAATCCCAGATTTGGGACCAGACAGCGCTCCGTATTTTCTGCTGGCTTGCCCCACCACAGAGAGCACTGAGCTAGGCTGAAACAGCTGCATTTTGGAGTTGCCTTACTCAAGAAAACAAAAAAGAGACCATGTTTGTATGCTGCTTTATTAACTCAATGATGTATATAATTTTTTACATTGTTTGCAAACTGATATGTGACAACTATTAATGCCAACAGGAACCCCCCTACAAATGTGGGGCTCAAAACTGGTGTCCTGAATGACGAGTCGCCACTGTAGATTCTATAACTATGGACATTTTGAGCTGGAATATGCTGTATGTATATGTCAGCAGCACGTGAAACAGAGAACTCTAGCTTTCCATTTTATATTTTCCATTTCTATGCCTTTTACTGTACATCATGAACCACAACACTGTGGGGGTTCGGCGCATAGGATTTGTTGAGGAGCGGAGGTGTTACATGGGATATGAGGTGGGGCAGAGTGCCCTTCGCCTCGATCACAGCGATGGAGTCAATGCATTTTGGTACACCAGAAGTACTTTAATTTCTAATGGAACGCGCCGTTTGCCTTGCAGCATTGCGTTGCCGCTTTTGTTTCAGCTTGAGGGAGCTGAAATGCAGAACTGGAGTGACAGATTATACAGTATTGTATAGTACACATATCAAACAGCACATCATCAGTGGCTAGTACCAAGGTGTACGCCTACTGTTTCTGTTTGGTCTACAGCGTCAGAAAACATTTTGAAACTTTACAGTGCGAAATAATCATACGCAGAAGAATCATAAAAAGTCGGACTTCTTTAGCCTACTAGCTTTTTCATCATATTATGGGTCCCTAAATGAATTGTTTGAGTACAATGCATTTTGGGCTTTCCTATGGGTATTATGTGTAGCCTGTAGAAGAGGCTAGCCATAGAAATGCAGAGCCAGTCATGTTGGCACCAAACAATTACACTCATATTTGCAGTCTTTTAGCCTTTGGTGCCAACAGGTCAAATTTATATTTCTCAATCTATTTCTCAATCATATCTCTAATCTAAACTCTCTTGCCCTGGCCTGTACTGTAGCATGAAGGTCCAAGTGAATGGCCTTCCTAGAGGCCCTAGAGGGAATGGCCTTCAGTGTCTAGGGGCCTTCCTAGAGGCCATGGCCTTCAGTGTCTAGGGGCCTTCCTAGAGGCCCTAGAGGAAATGGCCTTCAGTGTCTAGGGGCCTTCCTAGAGGCCCTAGACACTGAATTCTTGGTCAGTTTAGCATTTTCTCCACTAATGGTTAAGGCCAGTATTGGGGAGGGGAATATGATCTTTGATCTGTACCTAGGGAAAAATGTCATCCTGGAGCAGACTTTGATTCCTGTTGCCCAAAGTTGACTCTTGTTATTTTATCATGAAAAGCCACACCAGGCCAAATACGAGTGTGTGTTCTTTTGGAGTGCAATCCTGCCACTGGGTAATTTGAGGACCAATGTTGGGAACTCCTACTATCCCTATAGGTATTTGGAAATTCACCCCCAAAAAATCACAGAACCTATATATCTCTTCTTTGGCAATAGTAATTGAATTTTGAGTGTTAAGTTGCATATGTTGCAGAGAGGATGAAACTACTGATGCTCACACTGGCACGGATGCCAGCTGTTCCGAAAACATGTCTTCATTCCTCTATGAAACGATTTCTCTCAATGCAGATTCACTAGACACTGCAGTGTTCCAGTCCAGACGATAAACATATCATTTCTATGGTAAAAACAAAAAGGTCAAATGTGAACAAATTGATACTGGTTGCGTTCCAGGTAGACTACATGCATCAACCAATGGTTGTGTGCCACATCATCAACTGTGCATTCGGCCATCAGATTGCTATATCATAGGATGTGGTTAGCTGATATGTTAAACACCTATCCAGTGGTTGTGAGATCTGGCATGTGTCTGCAATGTAATCAGCTAGGAACGCGACTCTCTCTCTCTCATTCACTCTCTCTCTCTCTCTCTTTGGCTCTCATGCTCTCTCTCTCTCTATCTCTCTGCTCTTTACTGAGACTAGAGAGAGGGAGATTAAGATGTAATATAGTCGGTCTAAGATCCCAGCAGGACAGCCGGCCAGGCCTGTACTCATCTGATATCTGTCTCCATCCATCTGTCTGTCTTTCCTTCCCTGGGGCCCCAACACACAACACCACGTCCTCTTTTTGTGTGCGTGCGTGCGCAAGTGCTTGCATGTGTATCTGTGTTTTGTGTGTGTCTGCACAGTACATATGGGTGTAGGCAGAAAGCTGTGGAGAGGAAAGGCAAATGAGCATTAAATCAGTTGTATTTGTCACATGCTTCGTAGACAACAGGTGTAGACTAATAGTGAAACACTTACTTATGTTCCAAGTTAAAGTTAAGATAGAAAATAGAAATAGTGAAATGAGGAATAAATACACAGTGAATAACGAATGGGAATAATGAGTA
>NC_056434.1:54720040-54733221 GCF_018296145.1 Oncorhynchus tshawytscha | reverse complement strand
ATTACTGTGTAATAGCTCCAAACAGCTCCACTATAAGAAATGCTCACTAGTTTATAGAAAGACCCTTATCTGTTTTGAGTTTTCAAATCAAATCAAATCAAATTTTATTTGTCACATACACATGGTTAGCAGATGTTAATGCGAGGGTAGCGAAATGCTTGTGCTTCTAGTTCCGACAATGCAGTAATAACCAACAAGTAATCTAACTAACAATTCCAAAACTACTGTCTTATACACAGTGTAAGGGGATAAAGAATATGTACATAAGGATATATGAATGAGTGATGGTACAGAGCAGCATAGGCAAGATACAGTAGCTGATATCGAGTACAGTATATACATATGAGATGAGTATGTAAACAAAGTGGCATAGTCAAAGTGGCTAGTGATACATGTATTACATAAGGATGCAGTCGATGATATAGAGTACAGTATATACATATGCATATGAGATGAATAATGTAGGGTAAGTAACATTATATAAGGTAGCATTGCTTGTACTAAGAGTTGTGAAAGTTGACCACATTACTCTAGAGTGAAAAAGAAAAACCTGTATAAAATAATGTCTGTTAGTGAGGTGAGGAAAGAAAAAGAGTGACAGAAAGAAAGAGACAAAGAAAGAAAAACAGACAGAGCTAGAAACGGCTTCTACATCTCTCGAGACTAAAGTGTCATTTCCTTCCTATTACATATTTTTCAATTGGTTCACGATTTCTCCTGCTTCCGCTGTTCGGGACACACTGTTTCGAGCAACTGTTGCTATGAAACTGCTCCATTACTAGCACACATCTCTGTTAAGCTTTCTGAGTGGCGCAGGGTCTAAGGCACTGCATCGCAGTGAGGCATCACATCAGACCGGTTTGATTCCAGGCTGTGTTGCAGGGACCTCCCCGGTATGTTGACGTCCCACCGCACTCTATTGACTCCTTGTGGCGAGCCGGGCGCATGCACGCTGACTTCGGTTGCCAGTTGTAAGGTGTTTCTCCGACACATTGGTGAGGCTGGCTTCCGGGTTGCTTTGCAGTGTGTCAAGCAGTGCGGCTTAGCAGGGTCGTGTTTCGGGGGATGCATGGCTCTCGACCTTCGCTCTACCGAGTCTGTATGGGAGTTGCAGCGATAGGACAAGACTGTAACTGCAATTGGATTATCACGAAGTGGGGAGGAAAAACTAATCTTTAAAACTCTGTTACCATGTGTGGCAGACCAGAGGGTTTGGTCAAGACATTTACATGGACAGAGTTGGATCAGCTTGGTTTCAAGGGTGTCTATTCAAGTAACATCCGATAATAAAATAATAGGTCTCTCCAGGAGATCTTCTCCGGGGATACCGTCTTCTGGGCCCCGAGGTCTTGCTGTATCCTGGTGGGAACAAAACTGAGCTCCCTTCGTTATCTCTGGCACTGAGCACAACTATGTTTATAACCTCCCTCCCCAGTCCCCTCTCCCATGTGCTGCCCTTCTGGCAGCTTTACAGGACTCTCTGGCCCAGCTGGTGAGCAATCAGCCCTTGATTACTCACCAACCACAGTCAGCCCCAATTAGCCCTGGCTTCTGAGACCTGGCACGTCGAGACCTGGCACGCCCAACAGAGGAGCCATCATGATGAGACTCCATCTGGTCGCCAGGCCTTGATAAAAGTCTCCCCTGGTGGCTGACCTGCTGTACGCCACACATGATAATGAAGGTTACGTATGTAACCACGGTTATGTGAGCTATATGGATCACTCCAATATATTGGTATCCTCCGCAGCGGAGGGAAACATCCAAGAGTGAGGATTTACAGATTTACTCCCATAAACCTGTGCCAAGGCTGGGGTCGCCTATATATAGACCCCAGATCGCCATTGAGCAGGTCTTAGTTGGACGCATGCGACAAACTCCCTTCATAAACCTGGAGACCAAGGGATGGCGACCAACCTGCCTGTCCATCCACCCCGCATGACAGGCAGATATAACAGCCAAAATACCCTCTCAGTGTAGAGGCTGCCAAGCCCTCATCCATGCGAGACTGCAGGTAATGGAGGACATACTGCACCCCGCATGACTCGGGCACAACCTCAATACCAGTGCACAAAGAGCAGAACAACCGCCAGCGCAACTGGTATGCCGCGGTTGTAATCAGCGCCCTGGCGCTCTGCATGGTGGTCATTACACCCTCCTGAGGTCCTAGCATGGACCATTGGTGCCGTTCAGTGGCCAAGTCCACAGACTGAGGCGGTGCGGCCTCAGATGCCAGAGAGTTCCCCCAACCTAAGACAGCAGGTCCAGTCTCAGGGAAGGTGCCAAGGTGTCCCAGACAACAGTGACAAGAGAAGGCTGAACCAGGGTTTTCTGGACCAGTATGGGGCCACCAGAAGCAGACTTGTTCTGCCATCCTGGTCCTATCCCAGCACAGCCTGGATCAGAGGAAAAGGGGGGAATGCATAATCTCCATCCCTGGCCAATCGTGAGCCAGAGCATCCAAGCCCAGAGGCCCTGGTGGCTCCAAAATGGAGTACCACAGGGGGCAGTGTTCATTGTCCAGGGAGGCAAACAGGTTTACCTGCACTCTCACGAACTTGTCCCACAGGTGCTGCACCACTTAGGGATGTAGGCTCCAGCTAACGAAACAAGCACGACAAACCACGGGCGGAAGAAACAGATCAACCGCGCGCAGCGAGTGGAGCACTCTAGAGGAGGGGCTGGCCATGTGGCCAGCTGCTCCAGGTTACAAACAGCCAGTGAGTATACTTCCACGCAAGATATTACACTTACCAGTGACTTACCAAGCGAACTTCAGAAAGTTTGTACCTCAAACCATATGGACGTCCGCCGTGAAAATGAAAAAGAGCGTGTGCCGCTACCATGGGATCTATATATAGGGGCGGACCCCAGCCGTGACACAGGTGTATACGGGAGTAAGTCTGTAAATCCTCATCTCAGATGTATCCCTCCGCCACGAAGTGATACCAATATATTGGAATGATCAAATATAGTGAAACACAACTCCATCTCTCCATCTTAGATCCCCACTCGAGGCCCAGCTCAGAAAAGCAGAGCCCCATGACCCAGAAACACAGCCCCCAGGCCCAGCACAGCCCCATAGTCAATCAGCCCAGCCAAGGAGCATCCCAGCCGGGTCATGCACCAGCCCAGCCGGGACAGACAACCACCACCCAGGAAGGCTCAGCACCACTAGCTCTGCCCGGCCAAACACCAGACCAGCCAGGCCAAGAACCAGCAGCAGCCACGCAGCCTACCCCAGGAGCGGCCGCCCAGCCCAGCCCGGCAGGCACCCAGCAGAGCCCGGTCGCCCAGCCACCCAGCCACCCTCCCCGCTCTACCTCCATGACGGCAGGTATTTCAAATCAAATTTTATTTGTCACATGCACCGAACAGGTGTGGACCTTACACTGAAATGCTTACTTACAAGCCCATAACCAACAATGCAGTTTGCAGGAAAATACTTTAAAAAGTATGAAGTAAAAGTAACACACAATTAAGGAGCAGCAGTAAAATAACAATTGCAAGGCTATATACAGCGGGGTACCGGTACAGAGTCAATGTCCAGGGGCACCGGTTAGTCGAGGTAATATGTACATGTAGGTAGAGTTATTAAAGTGACTGTGCATAGATAATAACACAGTAGCAGCTGCGTAAAAGAGGGGGGTGACAAGCAAATAGTCTGGGTAGCCATTTCATTAGATGGTCAGGAGTCTTATGGCTTGTGGGTAGAAGCTGTTTAGAAGCCTCTTGGACCTAGATTCTGGTACCGCTATGTGCGGTAGCGCAGAGGACAGTCTGACAACGGTGGCTGGAGTCTTTGACAATTTTCAGGGCCATCCTCTGACACCACCTGGTAGAGAGGTCCTAGATGGCAGGAAGCTTGGCCCTGGTGATGTATTGGGCCGGACGCACTACCCTCAGTAGTGGACCGCAAGGCGAGGCCGAGCAGTTACCATACCAGGCAGTGATGCAACCCGTCAGGATGCTCTCTGGTGCAGCTGAAGAACCTTTTGAGGATCTGAGGACCCATGCCACATCTTTTCAGTCTCCTGAGGGGGAATAGGTTTTGTCGTGCCCTCTTCACAACTGTCTTGGTGTGCTTGGACCATGTCAGTTTGTTGGTGATGTGGACGCCAAGGAACTTGAAGCTAGCAACCTACTCCACTACAGCCCCGTCAGTGAAAATGGGGACGTGCTCGGTCCTCCTTTTCCTGTAGTCCACAATCGTCTCCTGTTAGGATGGAGGAATGCGTGACGCTGTCTGTCAGTGTCAGTCATTACGACTACAGTTAAGAGGATGCTTTTCCTGTGCCGTTTGGGAATGACAGAGATATTACATTGCATTTGTGTGTGTGTGTGTGTGTGTTTGTGTGTGAGACGTGCGTGAGCCTGCCTGTGTGCATGCTTTTCCAATTAGTGAGAGCGTGCACTTGGGTTGTATGTGTGCAGGGTAGGTGAACGTATGCTAAGATTGTGGATGTTTGTATACATTTACGGATGTGTGTGTTTAATACATGGCGCCCAACCGGAGGGCTTTATGTTCTCTGTCACACCCAGAGAGAGCTGCCACCATGAAGGGTTCTTGTGTGTTTGTGTATGCACTTGCATTATATAGGGAATACGCACACTCTTTCTCAACCTCATATTTGTCTGGTGTCTACAGGTCAGAGGTGAAAGCCAGGCAGGACGTGAAACCGGATATCCGCCAGCCTCCGTTCACCGACTACCGGCAGCACCCCGTCGACTACCGGCATCCTCCGGTGGCTGATTACCGGCAGCCGCCCACACTGGATTATCGTCACCCTCCTCCCCTCATCGACTACAGACAACACTCAACAACACTCTCTGCACAGTTCCCTCTTGCACAGTTTCCACCTGACTTCAGACCACAGGTAAGACTGCACATCCCAGAAGGCATTACTACAGTACACACCATATGTACGACTACATACCCCAGAATTCCCTAGTACAAACAGTCAAAATATGCACAGCTTTCATTGGTGCAGTTCCCCCTGGACTTCAGACCACAGATAAGACTGCACATCCTAGAATCCCCCTACTAAACATCACAGTTGAGACTACATATCCGAGAATCCCTATTACAGAAAATACTTAGTGGACAGACAGTTGCGTTTAGAGCAGTTTCCCCCAGACTTCAGACCACAGGTAAGTCTGTACATCCCAGAATCCTCTACTGGACACCACAGGTAAGACAACATACCCCAGAATCCCATATTACAGACAGCATGTAAAACTACACATCCCAGACTACAGACAGGTATAAGTTGACTGTATTGGCTATATTTTTTAATGAATGCTGCTTTTTGGTTGTGTGCTGTGCACAGGACTTTGACTACTTCACGGTAGAGCTGGAGAAAAGTGTGAAGGGTTTTGGCTTCAGTATCCGTGGGGGACGGGAGTACAAGATGGATCTGTTTGTTTTGCGGCTTGCAGAGGATGGGCCAGCCATCCACAATGGCAGAATGAGGGTGAGGGACATCACTTCCTGTCCTGACTGCAACACAGCAACATTCTTTTCCAGCCCAATAGCAATGCGGTACTTCATATAATTTGACAAGTCTCTGTTCATCCTGTCCCATCTTTACTCTCTTTTTTATGGCTTTGTTTCTTTCCTCTCACTATCCCTCTCGCTATTTCTCTCTCTCAGGTGGGGGATCAAATCATTGAGATAAATGGTGACAGTACCCGGGACATGACTCATGCCCGGGCCATTGAGTTGATCAAGGCGGGGTGCAGGCGGGTGAGACTGTTGCTAAAGAGAGGCACGGGACAAGTGCCTGAGTATGGTGGGTCTCCCCCCAAATAAACCCCCATCTTAATTTTTTTTCTCTCTCTTTCCCTCTCTCGCTTTATCATTTTTTCTCTCTCTATGATTATATCTTTCTTTCTCAATCTCTTTTTGGTTGACAATCTCTCTCTTGTGCTAGTTTTTAAAAATGTTCTCTCTTGTTTCCCATCATGGCTCTCTCTCTATCTCTCTCTCTCTGTCTCTGTCTCTGTCTCTGTCTCTGTCTCTGTCTGTGTTTCAGTAAAATTCAAAGTGCTTTATTGGCATGGGAAACATATGTTCACATTGCCTAACCAAGTGAAATAGATAATAAACAAAAGTGAAATATACATTAAATAATGAACAGTAAACATTACACTCACAAAAGTTCCAAAGGAATAGAGACATTTCAAATGTGATATTATGGCTAAATACAGTGTGGTAACGATGTGCAAATAGTTAAAGTAAAAAGGGAAAATAAATAAACATAAATATGGGTTGTATTTACAATCGTGTTTGTTCTTCACTGGTTGGTGCTCTGGCACACTGTGGTATTTCACCCAATAGGGAGTTTAACAGAATTGGATTTGTTTTTGAATTCTTTGAGTCTGTGCAATCTGAGGGAAATATGTGTCCTACCGGCTCGATTCTGTCTGAGGTAGCAACATTTGAAATGGTGCTTTTACATTGTATAAAAGTAGAGACTCAGAGATAGAAAATGGTATGTCATACACTACAGATGAGGAACAATGGGAAGGTAATTCTGCTTTGGAAGTTGATAAACTTGTAACCTCACTTTTGAGAAGATGGCCTTGAATGTTTTGGTACACCTACTGGAGAGCTCTTCTTTGTCTACACCCATTCAGTATCGTTCACACCATCTTAAGAATTGCCTTAGGCGAAAGGCTCGGCACACGCATACTCAAGCAGACTGGCTATCATTCAGCCAAATGAGAAATAAGTGCACTCAGGCTATCCGGAAGACCAAAGTTAGTTTCTTTAAAGAGTTGGTCTCTCTCTGTGGGTCTAACCCCAAGAAGTTCTGGAAAACATTTAAAGACCTGGAGAATAGACCCTCCTCCTCACAGCTGCCCATGTCCCTTAATGTTGATGTTTGTTACTGACAAGAAGCACACGGCTGAGCTTTTAATCACCACTTCATTAAGTCAGGATACCTATTTCACTCAGCCATGCCTCCTTGCCAGTCCAACATTTCCTCATCTACCACCCCTTCTAATGCGACTAGCCCCGACGCTCCTCCCTCTTTTTCCCCTGCCACGCTACAAGGTTTCTCCCTGCAGGCAGTTACTGAGTCCAAGGTGCTAAAGGAGCACCTTAAACTTGACCCATTGGTTGATGCTTATTTATAAAACCCTTTTAGGCCTCACTCCCCCCTATCTGAGATATCTACTGCAGCCCTCATCCTCCACGTTTTGCCAGTTACATTCTGTTAAAGGTTCCCAAAGCACACACATCCCTGAGTCACACGTCTTTTCAGTTGGCTGCAGCTAACGACTGGAACGAGCTGCGACAAACACTCAAACTGGACAGTTTTATCTCAATCTCTTCATTAAAAGACTCTGAGCAGTTGTGGCTGCTTTGTGTGATGTATTGTTGTCTACTGCAACCTTAAAGGTCCTCAATGATGTCACCATTGCCCTTGATTCTAAGCAATATTGTCCTGTTATTTTTATTGACCTGGCCAAAGCTTTTGATACGGTAGACCATTCCATTCTTGTGGGCCAGCTAAGGAATATTGGTGTATCTCTGAGGGCCTTTGGCCAGGTCTACTAACTACCTCTTGCCCTTAGTGCTGTTGTCTGTGCCCAATAACGTTTGTACCATGTTTTGTGCTGCTACCATGTTCAAATCAAATTCATTTATATAGCCCTTCTTACATCAGCTGATATATCAAAGTGCTGTACAGAAACATTGCCTAAAACCCCAAACAGCAAGAAATGCAGGTGTAGAAGCACGGTGGCTAGGAAAACCTCCATAGAAAGGCCGAAACCTAAAGAGGAACCAGGCTATGAGGGGTGGCCAGTCCTCTTCTGGCTGTGCCAGGTGGAGATTATAACAGAACATGGCCAAGATGTTCAAATGTTCATAAATGACCAGCACGGTCAAATAATGGTAATCACAATGAACAGGTCAAGGTTGTCATGTTGTGTTGCTAACATGCTGTGTTGTCATTTGTTGCTGCCTTGCTATGTTGTTGTCTTAGGTCTCTCTTGTGTTTTGCCCTATATTTATATTGTATTTATTTTAATCCCAGGCCCTAGTCCCTGCAGGAGGTAGGGTTGATTCAAGCATTCTGACCTAACAACAGCAGTCAAGCACCCAAGCTAACTGGCTAACGTTGGCTAGCTTGCAAGCTACTTCCAGACAAATGAGAGAACAGCTCACTCTGACCGTTTTACTCGCCCGATAGAGCTGGTTAGGCTGTTTTTATGTTATCCAGAACGTTGGCTACCGCAACTGTGCTGCTGGCAACAATTGAGCGTCCGTAAATTCGTCAGTTAGTGCTCTGAAATCGGAGTAGATAGCCAGAGTGAATTTACCAGCTATGTCTATTGACAGCTGTCACAGTGACAACATGAACATTCTATTGAAAGGGTTACTTGCATAGTGGAGTCTTTGTTTAGACATATAGCTAGCTTGCTAAACAATGAACCATAATCCCAACTCATAATATTACTACCCTGCATGAATCTGTAGGTAGCTAACCAACCAGGTTCAATGTTAGCTAGCTAGCTAACATTAGGCTATAACTAGCAATGCAAATGACTCTGAGATAAGAAAAAACATTAGTACACAGATCACACATGTAACGTTAGCTAGCAAGCGAGCCAGCTAACGTTGGCTAGCTATTGAACAGTACGCTTTAACTTGAAATGAAAACAACTTTCTGACTAAACTAGAAGTGTGTAATATCTGAAAATGTAGCTAGATAGACTATCTTAAATGGATGGATGCTTCTCCCTCTCTGTCACGGATGCCATTGTTGCCTTAGTTTGAAGATGTAATCCGGAGGCAGGTGTTATGGAATAGCTTTCTGTGTGTTCTTTTTTCGACTCTGTCTGCATATTTGCAATCAAAAGGCAGAATTTCCTCCATCTCCTTAGCTATCATACTCTAACTCCACCGTGCATTCCACCGATTTCAAAACTCATCCAGAAAGTGAAGAGCAACACCTTTTCAGTTCTACTTTGTGATATCTTTAAAAAAAAGCTGTGTTAGAAATTGCGATCTCCATGGCTCTCCTGTGAGAGCGACATATGTCTAGTTTCCTCAAATGAGTCACACATGTGTCTCTAATATAGTCATAGATTTGGCAGGAGATGAGGAAGTGCAGTTTCCACCTCATTTTGTGAGCAGTGTGCACATAGCCTGTCTTCTCCTGAGAGCCATGTCTGCTTACGGCGTCCTCTCTCAATAGCAAGGCTATGCTCACGGAGTCTGTACGTAGTCAAAGCTTTCCTTAATTTTGGGTCAGTCACAGTGGTCAGGTATTCTATTGCTGTCTGCTCCCTGTTTAGGGCCAAAAAGCATTCTAGTTTTCTCTGTTATTTTGTTCATTCTCTCCAATGTGTCAAGTAATTATCTTTTCGTTTTGTAATGATTTGGTTGGGTCTAATTTCATCATCGATCATTCCTCTCTCTGTTTCTCTTTCTCTCTCTCTCTCTCTCTCTCTCTCTCTCTCTTCTCTCTCTCTCTCTCTCTCTCTCTCTCCTCTCTCTCTCTCTCTCTCTCTCTCTCTCTCTCTCTCTCTCTCTCTCTCTCTCTCTCTCTCTCTCTCTCTCTCTCTCTCTCTCTCTCTCTCCTTCTCTCTCTCTCTCTCTGTTTCTCTCTCTCTCTTCTAACTCTAGCCTCCGTTTATACCTGGTTCTAACATGCGTCTGTTGTCTTGATCTTGTCCACATTCTGATTCTGCCCACATTTTTCAACAGGTGTAGATAATCAAAAGATGCATTTTGAACTGATTGTGATTAGATCATGACCACCTCTGGAGGTAGTCGAAGACACATCTTGTACAGATAACCTTGAAGTGTAAACAAATCCTGACAACGAAAGCAAATACATTAGGCCAACGTCACAGTTTCCACCCTCTACATTTTTTAAATTAAATTGGACAGTGGCCTCGCTTATGCTTACAGAAAACTATACACTATACACACCTTATTGCTAGAGATTTGTCTGGAAAATGCTCAAATATTCACAGAATATAATACAATGAAATAAAATTGAAAACGATTGCATTATATTACAGGCATCAGATTCTAATTAAGTATAAGCCTAAACAGTTTTACCAAAGGGGAAAAAAATTGACTTCCTAAAGAAGGTCTGTGGTTTGTTTTCCTCCAAATCATTGATTAGTGATTATTCACTTTCTTTCACTCATCGAGGGTTATTAGTCTAATATAGCTACTAGCATTACAGAATTTAAACTGAACTACAAATGTATTAGGTATGCATGGGACATACTATGATGGAGTCGCAGCAGAGAGAGCAGTGCATTACAAGTGTATGTCAAGGTATAATGTGTAATCCTAATTTTCCTCCTGTAGCCTGCCTTTAGCTCTAGCCAGAGTGGACTTTTATAACATTTCGAAAGAAAAGACACTATTATTTTCATATCTGACATAGAAACTGAATTTGACTAATTGACATGACCAAAAAAAGTATATGAAACGCTAAGCAGCTTACCCTTAGTATCTTCATCCTCCAAAGCACTGTCCAGAATAAACAGTAGGCTGGTGGTAGGACTGTCAGGTTATCAGGTTCCCACCATTACAGTCATTGGCTTTTATGTACAATGTATTCAGTTATTTGATTTTGCACTGGCGTTGGCTGTTGGAATGGGAGAAACATTTTTCTGTCATTCAGGACGATATCTGTTCATAAATATATTTATATTTATATATATAAATATATTTATTTTTATAAGCGTTATCTAACTTTGTTTGGCGTGGCATTAAAATAGAGGTGAAGACAACTTCAACGTCACAAGATAGCAATGTCAAAGGTTATTTACAATACAAGATGACAATCCTATAAAGGCAGTGTACGTAAACATCCATGCGTAAAGATCACCCCTGTTCAGACCTGTTTGGATAAATGTGTTGTGACATTCGGAGATGCGCTGTAGCCTACTTTTTGTTTTTACTGTGTGCATTAGGGCCTAAGTGTGATTTTTTTTTTAATGTATTGTGCATTAATTAGATTTTGTAAACACATTCAGATACTCAGCTGGTGTGTTTGGTGAGTTTTTTTAGGGATGAGTATTCATTTGAATATTAAATATTGAATATTAATTTGTACAACTGTGGACAGGTCGAGGTTATCGGGCCAGTCTTAAAATGTTGGATAACAAAAGTATGCTATAATGATAAAATTATTGAACATAAAAGTGTGCTGTTTTTTGTTGATATATATTCACAGCTTGTGTCATAAGGGGAGGTCCAAGGCAGGTAGAAATAATTTGCATTCAGGAGGGACCAGTGTATCTGGTTAAAATGCAGACTCAGTGGACAAATAAGATACACATTTGTACACATGTGTATACGCAACTAATCTCGATCGGATCATCCTGAAGGATGGTGACAACCACATTTAATGCAAGGTGTAATCATGGCTTCCCTCTCACACACACTAATGCAGACCACCGCAAATGTTACAACCATGATGTGTGCTATAAACAGCAGATAATACCTGAAATGTTACCTACTCTTACTGCTACTGCTCTGTGGAACCTGAAAGACACCTTAACTGACACAACAAAAGCTTTAGCTAATTCAATCTGCTTCCATAACCCGACATTGAAACAACATCTGAGAAGCTTCTGATGATGCTTTCTGCTTATCAAACTGTCCTTTGTGAAATAACACGAGTGAAAATGTATTTTTAACCCCTTTGCTTTAACTCTAATGATTGGTATAGGCTTTTACTCCACTTCCCTTAGAATGGTACCTTCCAACCTCTCCATGTGCATGAAAGGTGATATGCTAAGCTCACCCTATTTCTTCCTAATGGGCCACTCTAAAGACACGGTTCGTGAAAAGCTGCATGTCTTTCTCTCCATTCTGACTCTCATTTAAATCTGTTCTTGTGTGTGTGAATGCGTGTGTGTGTGTAAGTGCAAGTGTGTGTGTGCTGGCGTGTATCCTACCTGTGTGTGTGTGTGTGTGTGTGTGTGTACTACATGTTTGTGTATATCCTACATGTGTGCGTGTGTATGGTAATATCTGTTTATGTGTTGAGACAATCAGGCTTATGTTTGGTTGTGGTGGTCTCAGTAGAAAAAGCAATCCGGTCTGAAGAGGACCTGCACCACAGTAAACTATGCAATGGAGTGCACCCTCCGTAAAGTGAAACTGCTCTCAGTGTTGGCCAGGGCCATCCCCACACAAGCACACACACCCTCTTCAGTAATAGACCGATCTTGTCACACAACAGAGTGCATCACAGGTGGCACCCTAAATGGGCCCTAGTCAAAAGTAGTGCACTGTATAGGGAATAGTGTGCCATTTAGTGTCTAGGGTTTTCAGAGAATGGTGCGACAAACAAAAAACATCCGGTCAGCTGCAGTCCTGTAGGCGAATTCAGCTTGTTAATGAGAGGCCGAATGAGAATGGCAAGATTTGTGTAAGCTAACAGGTGTGCCACAAACAAGCAAATAACGGTGCAGTACAACCTTGTCACGGATGGGTTAATGCAGCAGACGACCACATCGGGTTCCACTCCTATCAGCTAAAAAAGAGAGGAACCAGCTCCAGTGGGCACGCGATCACCAACAGAGGACAATGGCAAACACAGTGGCAAAACATTGCCTGGTCTAACAGTTCCTGTTGCGTCATGCTGATGGCAGAGTCAGGATTTGGCATAACATGCATTACGTTCATGAGTGTTGCAAAATAAATGTACACATACATGTTATTCAATAATTTAATCCAAATTGCTCACGCACGTTAACGAGCTTCTGCATAGCCAGGCACGAAAATAGAACTTGGTTCTAAAATTGAACTTGGTACTACAGAACCAAGTTAGAACTTGGTTCTATTTTAGATGCTTGACGTGTTGCAAATCCCGCCTCTGCAATATCCTCATACGTTTTTAGAAGCACATACCCACATGGTTGATTGAAAGCTGAATTGAGCTCCACGCTCCAGCCTAGTTGGTGGTGGTAATGCACCTTAAAGTTGGTTGCCAAACGCCCTATAAAGTCCACAGAAGAAGACGACTGAAGGAGAAGAGATTACTCGAAACAAACTAAGTCCCCCCTTTTATCTGTGGATTAATTGTCGGAGTAGAGAACACACGATTTTGTTTGACTCAAAATTGGTCAAAATTCTACGAAGATACATGAAAAAAGGACCTTATGCATTTCATTAACAACCCAATGTTTAT
>NC_056434.1:54712540-54715040 GCF_018296145.1 Oncorhynchus tshawytscha | reverse complement strand
GGTGTCTGACTGGGTGTCTGTCTGTCTCTCTGTCTGTCTGTGTGTCTGTGTCTCTGTCTCTGTCTGGGTGTCTGTCTCTGTCTGTTTCTGTCTCTGACTGGGTGTCTGTCTCTGTCTCTGTCTGTCTGTGTCTTTCACTGGGTGTCTGTCTCTGTCTGTCTGTCTCTATCTCTGACTGGGTGTCTGTCTCTGTCTGTCTGTGTCTCTGACTGGGTGTCTGTCTGTCTCTGTCTCTGACTGGGTGTCTGTCTGTCTCTGTCTCTGACTGGGTATCTGACTGGGTGTCTGTCTGTCTGTCTTTCTGTGTCTGACTGGGTCTCTGTCTGTCTGTCTCTGTCTCTGTCTCTGACTGGGTGTCTGTCTCTGACTGGGTGTCTGTCTGTCTGTCTATCTATGTCTCTGACTGGGTGTCTGTCTGTGTCTCTGACTGGGTGTCTGTCTCTGTCTCTGTCTCTCTGTGTCTCTGACTGGGTGTCTGTCTCAGTCTATCTCTGTCTGGGTGTCTGTCTCTGTCTGTCTTTGTCTCTGACTGGGTGTCTGTCTGTCTCTGTCTCTGACTGGGTGTCTGTCTGTCTCTGTCTGTCTGTCTGTCTGTCTGTCTGTCTGTGTCTCTGACTGGGTGTCTGTCTGTCTCTGTCTGTCTCTGTCTCTGACTGGGTGTCTGTCTCTGACTGGCTGTCTGACTGGGTGTCTGTCTGTCTGTCTGTCTCTGTCTCTGACTGGGTGTCTGTCTGTCTGTCTATCTTTGTCTGTCTGTGTCTCGGACTGGGTGTCTGTCTCTGTCTCTGACTGGGTGTCTGTCTCTGTCTGTCTCTGACTGGGTGTCTGACTGGGTGTCTGTCTGTCTCTGTGTCTGTCTGTCGGTGTCTCTGACTGGGTGTCTGCCTGTGTCTGTCTGTCTCTGTCTCTGACTGCGTGTCTGTCTCTCTCTCTGCCTGTCTCTGTCTGTCTGTGTCTCTGACTGGGTGTCTGTCTCTGTCTGTCTGTCTCTCTGTCTGTCTCTGTCTATGTCTGTCTGTCTGTCTGTCTGTCTCTGTCTTTGTCTCTGACTGGGTGTCTGTCTGTGTCTCTGACTGGGTGCCTGTCTGTCTCTGTCTCTGTCTGACTGTCTCTGACTGGGTGTCTGTCTCTCTGTCTCTGTCTGGGTGTTTGTTTCTGTCTGTGTCTCTGACTGGGTGTCTGTCTGTGTCTCTAACTGGGTGTCTGTCTCTGTCTGGGTGTCCGTCTCTGTCTGGCTGTCCTTGTCTGTCTGTGTCTCTGACTGGGTGTCTGTCTGTGTCTCTGACTGGGTGTCTGTCTGTGTCTCTGACTGGGTGTCTGTCTCTGTCTGTCTGTCTCTGACTGGGTGTCTGTCTGTCTGTGTCTCTGACTGGGTGTCTGTCTTTCTGTCTGTGTCTCTGACTGGGTGTCTGTCTCTGTCTCTGTCTGGGTGTCTGTCTCTGTCTGTGTCTCTGACTGGGTGTGTGTCTCTGTCTCTTTCTGGGTGTCTGCGTCTGTCTGTGTCTCTGACTGGGTGTCTGTCTGTGTCTCTGACTGGGTGTCTGTCTGTGTCTCTGACGGGGTGTCTGTCTGTGTCTCTGACGGGGTGTCTGTCTGTGTCTCTGACGGGGTGTCTGTCTGTGTCTCTGACGGGTGTCTGTCTGTGTCTCTGACTGGGTGTCTGTCTGTGTCTCTGACTGGGTGTCTGACTCTGTCTCTGACTGGGTGTCAGTCTCTGACTGGGTGTCTGACTGGGTGTCTGTCTGTCTGTCTGTCTGTCTGTCTGTCTGTGTCTGTGTCTGTCTGTCTGTCTGTCTGTCTGTCTGTCTGTCTGTCTGTCTGTCTGTCTGTCTGTCTGTCTGTCTGTCTGTCTCTGTCTGGGTGTCTGTCTCTGTCTGGGTGTCTGTCTCTGTCTGGGTGTCTGTCTCTGTCTGGGTGTCTGTCTCTGTCTGGGTGTCTGTCTCTGTCTGGGTGTCTGTCTGTCTCTGTCTGGGTGTCTGTCTGTCTCTGTCTGGGTGTCTGTCTGTCTGTCCCTCTGTCTCTGTCTGGGTGTCTGTCTGTCTGTCTCTGTCTGGGTGTCTGTCTGTCTGTCTCTGTCTGGGTGTCTGTCCGTCTGTCTCTGTCTGGGTGTCTGTCTGTCTGTCCCTCTGTCTCTGTCTGGGTGTCTGTCTGTCTGTCCCTCTGTCTCTGTCTGGGTGTCTGTCTGTCTGTCCCTCTGTCTCTGTCTGGGTGTCTGTCTGTCTGTCCCTCTGTCTCTGTCTGGGTGTCTGTCTGTCTGTCCCTCTGTCTCTGTCTGGGTGTCTGTCTGTCTGTCCCTCTGTCTCTGTCTGGGTGTCTGTCTGTCTGTCCCTCTGTCTCTGTCTGGGTGTCTGTCTGTCTGTCCCTCTGTCTCTGTCTGGGTGTCTGTCTGTCTGTCTGTCCCTCTGTCTCTGTCTGGGTGTCTGTCTGTCTGTCTGTCCCTCTGTCTCTGTCTGGGTGTCTGTCTGTCTGTCTGTCCCTCTGTCTCTGTCTGGGTGTCTGT
>NC_056434.1:52232540-52460040 GCF_018296145.1 Oncorhynchus tshawytscha | reverse complement strand
TGCCACTCTGGCCAGGCTAGGCAGGAATGCAGAGTTCTTTAAAAAATATATATATACTGTATGTAGCCATAAAGGTTTTTAGGCAAAATAACCCAATCAACATATAAAGCTCCATGAAAGTTGGAATATGCCAGGCCTATTGGGCCAAAATCAATTATGGCCTTTTGTATAGATAATAGAACAAAAATGAAGGAAACTTTTAAGAGATCAGATTTTTTTGGTTTATAATGAGACAGTGAATTATCTACCCACCTCGTTCCTGTCTTTTAGCATGTACTGTAGTAAGTCCACCGTCGTGCTTTCAGGATATGTGTCTTTTCAGATTTCACAATCATTCTTTAGGTCTGGACATTACATCACAAGAAATGGCTCTTGGTTCTCATCTTTGTAGGTATCCTTTGTTTTGCACCTGTGTGTGTTTTCAGTTTCTTTATGAAAATATTTAGCGAATTCCATGACAGTAGCTAAAGCAAGGGGCTATTAGCAGCACACAAGTAGTCTACAAATACATGCTGGGGCAGGCATACCCTGAGCTTGAGAAGTGAGCACTACTGGGGTGCTATTGGAGCGGCCGAGAAGGCCAACGTTCCAGCCTTTGGGAATCTCGCTCCGTGCTCCAGTCAAATTGGGCACGCTCCTCGCTCTGCTCCAGCTCCACTCACAGACTCTGCCACAGACACAGTGGAGGCTCAGTCACGGAGAACAGGGAAGCCCCTCCTGCTATTTGGAAGCTACGTGTTCTAAGTGTGTATGATGTATATGATCAGCCTGGGTACCAGTCTGTTTAAGTCATCATTCCACTCCCATGCCACTCCTTGGAGTGAAATGTTAGCAAAACAGTTTCTGGATTTCAGGCTAGTGTATGATGTTTTATACATTCTGTATGGTGGATAATATATTCTATTCTTCTCCTCTGTGCCTTACAGGCAACGTCACCCCGGCGTGCTGGTAGGAGCTGTGTGATAGGCCCCAGGGAGCACGGCAGTGTGTACTGTAAGGATCTGCTATTGATGGAGCAGTGGGACAGAAAGGCACCTAGTGTGTATGGCTCCTTCCTCTCTCCCTAATGACACTTGCGCCACTCACCAGGCATGTGATGTGTTGTGGTGCTCTGGGCTGAAGCTGCGCTGCCTGAAGGGAGCCAATTGGAACGGCTCAAACCAACACACAAAAAGCAGGACTCTGTGAGTAGATTCAAACAGGAGCTAGTTAATCTATTGTGGATCACCTACAGGAGGCAGACAGGAGAGACAGGTGGTAGAGTTTGTGGTGTTTCACGTTACAGTGTAGCCCCGCTGAAATAAGCTGCTTAACATTTTTGGGAGGTTTGGTCGTTTTTAATATGGCCTGAACACTTGGTCTGCATCCCAAATGGCACCCTAATCCCTTATGTTGTGCAGCACTTTTGACCAGGGCCCATATAGCGGACTTTATAGGGAATAGGGTGCCATTTGGAATGCAGTGACAGGAGCCCCTGACAAATCTCCAGAGGTCCTGTGGTCAAAACAACCAATAAACACAGCTGGAGTGGACCTCCAATCAGACGCTCCCCCTCGGACCTCTCCCTGGTGATGGCCCAGCAAGTCGTAAAGAACATACGGTGGGTTTCCCTGTCTCAGAGTTTAACCAGCGCACCGCACAACCAGACTCAAACCAGTCATATAGTACATTGACAGATAATACTCTCTCTCTCTCTCTCTGTACTGTCATACTACACTATTTTGATATAAAATCAAATAAATACATCTTATCAAAGTTTTCTAGTCGCTCACTATCACGGCTGGCTGAAGGACTGGACCAAGGTGCAGCATGGTAAACGTACATTTGAACTTTATTTAAAAATGACGCCGACAAAACGAAGAACAAAAAAACAACAACCGTGAAGCTTTGGGCTATGTGCCCTGAACAAAGACAAAGTTAACTTCCCACAAAACAGGTGGGGGAAAAGGGTACCTAAGTACAGTGTCTTGCGAAAGTATTCGGCCCCCTTGAACTTTGCGACCTTTTGCCACATTTCAGGCTTCAAACATAAAGATATAAAACTGTATTTTTTTGTGAAGAATCAACAACAAGTGGGACACAATCATGAAGTGGAACGACATTTATTGGATATTTCAAACTTTTTTAACAAATCAAAAACTGAAAAATTGGGCGTGCAAAATTATTCAGCCCCCTTAAGGTAATACTTTGTAGCGCCACCTTTTGCTGCGATTACAGCTGTAAGTCGCTTGGGGTATGTCTCTATCAGTTTTGCACATCGAGAGACTGACATTTTTTCCCATTCCTCCTTGCAAAACAGCTCGAGCTCAGTGAGGTTGGATGGAGAGCATTTGTGAACAGCAGTTTTCAGTTCTTTCCACAGATTCTCGTTTGGCTTCAGGTCTGGACTTTGACTTGGCCATTCTAACACCTGGATATGTTTATTTTTGAACCATTCCATTGTAGATTTTGCTTTATGCTTTGGATCATTGTCTTGTTGGAAGACAAATCTCCGTCCCAGTCTCAGGTCTTTTGCAGACTCCATCAGGTTTTCTTCCAGAATGGTCCTGTATTTGGCTCCATCCATCTTCCCATCAATTTTAACCATCTTCCCTGTCCCTGCTGAAGAAAAGCAGGCCCAAACCATGATGCTGCCACCACCATGTTTGACAGTGGGGATGGTGTGTTCAGGGTGATGAGCTGTGTTGCTTTTACGCCAAACATAACGTTTTGCATTGTTGCCAAAAAGTTACATTTTGGTTTCATCTGACCAGAGCACCTTCTTCCACATGTTTGGTGTGTCTCCCAGGTGGCTTGTGGCAAACTTTAAACAACACTTTTATGGATATCTTTAAGAAATGGCTTTCTTCTTGCCACTCTTCCATAAAGGCCAGATTTGTGCAATATACTACTGATTGTTGTCCTATGGACAGAGTCTCCCACCTCAGCTGTAGATCTCTGCAGTTCATCCAGAGTGATCATGGGCCTCTTGGCTGCATCTCTGATCAGTCTTCTCCTTGTATGAGCTGAAAGTTTAGAGGGATGGCCAGGTCTTGGTAGATTTGCAGTGGTCTGATACTCCTTCCATTTCAATATTATTGCTTGCACAGTGCTCCTTGGGATGTTTAAAGCTTGGGAAATCTTTTTGTATCCAAATCCAGCTTTAAACTTCTTCACAACAGTATCTCGGACCTGCCTGGTGTGTTCCTTGTTCTTCATGATGCTCTCTGCGCTTTTAACGGACCTCTGAGACTTTCACAGTGCAGGTGCATTTATACGGAGACTTGATTACACACAGGTGGATTGTATTTATCATCATTAGTCATTTAGGTCAACATTGGATCATTCAGAGATCCTCACTGAACTTCTGGAGAGAGTTTGCTGCACTAAAAGGGGCTGAATAATTTTGCACGCCCAATTTTTCAGTTTTTGATTTGTTAAAAAATTGAAATATCCAGTGAATGTCGTTCCACTTCATGATTGTGTCCCACTTGTTGTTGATTCTTCACAAAAAAATACAGTTTTATATCTTTATGTTTGAAGCCTGAAATGTGGCAAAAGGTCGCAAAGTTCAAGGGGGCCGAATACTTTCGCAAGGCACTGTATGGTTCTCAATCAGAGACAATGATAGACAGCTGTCCCTGATTGAGAACCATACCAGGCCAAGACATAGAAATACAAAACATAGAAAAGGGACATAGAATGCCCACCCTAGTCACACCCTGGCCTAAGGGCGTGACACTCACACAGATTTGCAGAAATCAGAAATGCTTGTGTTTCTAGTTCCAACAGTGCCGTAATACCTAGCAATAGAAAATAAATAAAACAATACACACAATTCAGAAAAATAACAAAATAAGTTATATAGGATGAGCCATGACGAGAATACAGTATATACACATATAAAGTGGGTGAAACAGTATGTAAACATTATTTAAGTGATCAGTGTTCTATGACGACTATGTACATAGGCCAGCAGTCTCTACAGTGCAGGGTAGAGTACCGGGTGGTAGAACAGTGACAAGGTTCAGGGCAGGGTATTGGGCAGAGGCCGGCTAGTGGTGACTGTTCAACAGTCTGATGCGCCTTCTTCACCTCACTGTCTGTGTGAAGGGACCATTTCAGGTTGTCACTGATGTGCACGCCAAGCAACTTGTAGCTTTTGACCCTCTCCACTGCGGCCCCGTCCATGTGAATGGGGGCGTGCTCTCTCTGCGGTCTTCTGTAGTCCACGATCAGCACCTTTGTTGATGTTGAGGGAGAGGTTATTTCCCTGGCACCACTCCGCCAGGGTTCTCACCTCCTCCATGTAGGCGGTCTCATCGTTGTTGGTAATCAGGCCTACCACCAATCAGGCCTCTGTCGTCAGCAAACATGATGATCGAGTTGGAGACGTGCTTGGCCACAAACAGGGAGTACAGGAGGGGGCTGAGCATGCACACCTGTAGGGTCCAACCATGTTGAGGATCAGCATGGCGGAGGTGTTGTTGCCTACCTTCACCACTTAGGGTCGGCCCGTCAGGAAGTCCAGGACCCAGTTGCACAGGGCGGGGTTCAGAACCAGAGCCCTGATCTTATTGATGAACTTGGAAGGCACTACTGTGTTGAAGGCTGAGCTGTAGTCGATGAACAGCATTCATAGGTCTTTTCTCTTATCCAGGTGTGATAGGGAAGTGTGTAGTGCAATGTTGATTGCGTTGTCTGTGGATCTGTTGGGGCAATATGTGAATTGTAGTCGGTCTAGGGTGCCGGGTAAGGTGGAGGTGATATGGTACTACACCAACCTCTAGTTAAGGTGAGTGCTATGGGGCGATAGTCATTTAGTTCAGTTCAGAAGCTAGTAGGGACAACAGACTGGGATATGGAGATTGAATATGTCCGTAAACACTCCAGCCAGCTGGTCTGCACATGCTCTGAGGACGCGGCTTGGCATAACGTCTGGGCCGAAAGTCTTGCACACTTAAATACACACTTCAATGACTTACTCGCGTTGGCCAAGGATGTTGTTTTCCTCGAAGCAGGCGAAGAAGGTCTTTAGCTCATCCGATTAATTAGGGCCGATTTCAAGTTTTCATACCAATCGGTAATCGGCCGATTACATTGCATTCCACGAGTAAACTACATGGCAAGCTGACCACCTGTTACACCAGTGCAGCAATGAGCAGTAAGTTGCTAGCTAGCATTAAACTTATCGTATAAAAAACAATAAATCTTCACATAATTGCTCGTTAACTACACATGGTTGATGATATTACTAGGTTAACTAGCTTGTCCTGCGTTCCATATAATCAATGCGGTGCCTGTAAAGGTATCATCGAATCACAGCCTACTTCGCCAAATGGGTGATGTTTTAACAAAAGTGCATTCACGAAAGAAGCACAATCGTTGCACGACTGTACCTAACCATAAACATCAATGCCTTTCTCAAAATCAATACACATAAGTATATTTTTATTAACCTGCATATTTAGTTAAAATAAATTAATGTTAGCAGGCAATATTAAACTAGGGAAATTTTGTCACTTCTCTTGCGTTCATTGCATGCAGAGTCAGGGTATATGCAACAGTTTGGGCCGCCAGGCTCGTTGCGAACTAATTTGCCAGAATTGTACATAATTATGACATTACATTGCACAACCTTCAATGTTAAAGCAATATTTAGACTTAGGGTTGCCACCCGTTCGATAAAATACGGAACGGTTCCGTATTTCACTGAAAGAATAAACGTTTTGTTTTCGAAATGATAGTTTCCGGATTTTACCGTATTAATGACCAAAGGCTCAAATTTCTGTGTTTATTATATTATAATTAAGTCTATGATTTGATATTTGATAGAGCAGTCTGACTGAGCGGTGGTAGGCAGCAGCAGGCTCGTAAGCATTCAAACTTTACTGCGTTTGACAGCAGTTCTTAGCAATGCTTGAATCACAGCTCTGTTTATGACATCAAGCCTATCAACTCCTGAGATTAGGCTGGCAATACTAAAGTGCCTATTAGAACATCCAATAGTCAAAGGTATATGAAATACAAATGGTAGAGAGAAATAGTCGACACGTCATAATTCCTATAATAACTACAACCTAAAACTTCTTAACTGGGAATATTGAAGAACTGGGAATATTGAACCACCAGCTTTCATATGTTCTGAGCAAGGAACTGAAACGTTAGCTTTTTTACATGGCACATATTGCACTTTTACTATGTTTTTGCATTATTTAAACCAAATTGAGCATGTTTCAATATTTATTTGAGACTAAATAGATTTTAATTATGTATTATACTAAGTTAAAATAAGTGTTCATTGTTCATTCAGTATTGTTGTAATTGTCATTATTACAAAAAATTATCGTTATCGGCTTTTTTTGGTCCTCCAATAATCGATATCGAAAAATCATAATGGGTCGACCTCTAATATGCACACATATCCCCTTCCACACACACACACACACACACACACACACACACACCCATAAACATCCGACCACAAGCTCAGTTGTTAATCAGTTGTTCCATCACCGAGCCCAGTTTAATAATAAGACTTGCTGTGTGAATGTGTATACCGCTGTAGCTGTTCATGAGGAGTGCCAAATTGAGCAAGGATGGGAAGATTTGATTACCCAATGTCTAGTCCTGGCTCAAACCTCTTTGTACGCATACAGTACATCAATAGAGAATAGATGTGCCCTCTGTCAATATGCTGCAGTATGAAAGCCAATACATCATGTGTTGACGTCATGAGAATAATCACCCGAGGCTTTTGATGTTGTGTGAATGCCCACTGATTTTTCTTTTCAGTTTTTGTTTGTTCCCAAGGCAGGTCTTGTTGCTATGCACTTGGCTGGAAAATCACCACTCTTTTCCTAGTGGATATCCCTCAGCATACGCACTTTAAAGTCAAATGTTTTTCAAAGCCAAACATCCACATGCAATAGGAAGACTTGAAACCACCCCATGTTAAGCTGAGGTGAGAACATCTGGATAGTTTGATGATAAACAACAGTAATAGTCGGGTCTGTCACACGGATGGCTTCATGAGGCATATGAGGGACCTGCGTGTGGTGTCCCAGCAAACCAGATTTGGTTTTGTAAAAGTTCCCAGAACATTCGTTAGGTCACGGCAAATGTTCTCAAAACACAAAGAATGTCCAGTCGTAATGATGATTTATAAAATATTTGTATAAAACACTCAACTGACGTTGCAAGAACGTTCCTAGAACACATTAATTAAATGTGTTCTTTAAAGGTATACAAACACTGTCTAATCATCAGCGTGACTGGACAGTTTTTGTGTTATGAGACCATTTTCTGCAACCGAACAAATGTTCTGAGAACTTTCACAGAACAAATTTTGGTTTGCTGGGAAAACATTACTGGTACATTGTGTTATTATTTCCAAACTGAAATGGTCCACCCACACAGACAGCGCGGTGAAGAAGGCGCAGCAACGCCTCTTCAACCTCAGGAGGCTGAAGAAGTTCGGCTTGCCACCAAAAACACTCACAAACTTTTACAGATGCACAACCGAGAGCATCCTGTCGGGCTGTATCACCGCCTGGTACGGCAACTGCTCCGTCCACAACCGTAAGGCTCTCCAGAGGGTAGTGAGGTCAGCACAACGCATCACCGGGGGCAAACTACCTGCCCTCCAGGACACCTACACCACCCGATGACACAGGAAGGCCATAAAGATCATCAAGGAAAACAACCACCCGTGCCACTGCCTGTTCACCCCGCTATCATCCAGAAGGTGAGGTCAGTACAGGTGCATCAAAGCAGGAACCGAGAGACTGAAAAACAGCTTCTATCTCAAGGCCATCAGACTGTTAAACAGCCATCACTAACATTGAGTGGCTGCTGCCAACATACTGATTCAACTCCCGCCACATTAACAATGTACAAATTGATGTAATAAATATATCACTAGCCACTTTAAACAATGCCACTTAATATAATGTTTACATACCCTACATTACTCATCTCATATGTATATACTGTACCATATACCATCTACTGCATCTTGCTTATGCCGTTCTGTACCATCATTCATTCATATATTTTTATGTACATATTCTTCATCCCTTTACACTTGTGTGTATAAGGTAGTTGTTGTGGAATTGTTAGGTTAGATTACTCGTTGGATATTACTGCATGGTCGGAACTAGAAGCACAAGCATTTCGCTACACTCGCATTAACATCTGCTAACCATGTGTATGTGACAACTAAAATTTGATTTGTTACATTACCTGGTAACCTAATGAGAACATTTGGGGAATGTTCTGTGGTGGTTGTTAATGTCAATGTTGAAAAAAATATTCATACTACTGATAGAAAAAAAAAAAAACCTAACTAAAGAAATGCTACTGTTAAAAACATTTGAAATGATTCAAAACCTGTCCTCCGAGAGTGTATGAGTCGCTCCCAAACTACACTTCCTTTCCTCCATATGAGTTGGTGAAGCAGTGATGGAGGGATGAAGGGGGTGTCAGACTCACCTCTGCGGAAATGCGTCGGTTGCCCCTGTTCCTTAGACACACCCCTGTGGGAGACTGCACCTCGTCTGAGCTCGTCCCTGACGCCTGGTCACTCTCTCCATCAGAACTCATCTTCATGTTCTCATGGACAATGTCTGAGAGAGGGGGGGAGAAGGGGAGGCGGGGCAGAGACAGAGAGACACAGATTTTCTTTTTTTTAAATGAAGTCAACATTTCAAAAATGCAAGTCCTGGATAACTGTACAATCAGTGGTTGATAAGACCAGGGGGCCCATAAACGTATGAGTGAGGTTATTCTTTCCATCAACTCAACTTGATGTCATCCACAGCTGCTGCTGGGAACTATAGCAGCCACTCCCTGGTTAGTTTACACTGTCCTGCCCTCTCCCCTGACTCAAGTGACACTGTGTGTGTTTCTGTGTCCATGCCCGTGTGTGTGTGTCTCACCGAGGCGGCTGCCGTTGCGGGGCATGGCCATGAGAGACCCTAGCCCTCCTCCTCCTATAACACTCTGAGGTCTCCGTAGCGGGGGCTTCTTAAAGGGACCAGTGTACTGTTGCAGGAAGGAGTTAACACTGTGGGCTGAGGGGGGGAGACCATGACCGTTCCTCACCATGGGCTCTGTGGAGGGGGGAGAGAGAGATCTATGTGACAACCAGTTCGGTTGAGTCCAGTACATACAATACAGACCCCTTGGCTTGGGGCACCATCTATCATGCTGTAGTTAGGGTCTGGAGGCTACACCCTGTTTTAGTCAGGTCATATGGTCAGACTGAAAAACAGCTTCTATCTTAAGGCCATCAGAATGTTAAACAGCCATCACGAACATTGAGAGGCTGCTGCCAACATACAGACTCCACTCACTAGTCACTTTAAATAATGCCACTTTAATAATGTTTACATATCCTACATTACTCATCTCATATGTATATACTGTACTTTATACCATCTATTGCATCTGTGTATATATATTTATATGTACATATTCTTATTCCATCCCTTTACATTGTGTGTATAAGGTAGTCGTCGTGAATTTGTTAGATTACTTGTTAGATATTACTGCACTGTAGGAACTAGAAGCACAAGCATTTCGCTACACTCGCATAAACCATGTGTATGTGACAAAAAATGTTTGATTAGACCTGTCAGGGGGATTGATGGTTTTGGCGAAGGAGAAATGCTCCCTAACAGCAATGTAAACAAATTTGTGCCCAAAATGTGTTTTTGTGCTTATGGAATATTTCTGGGATCTTTTATTTAAGCTCATGAAACATGGGACCAACACTTTACATGTTGTGTTTATATTCTTGTTCAGTGTATATTGTTTCTCAACAGGGAATCCATGTTTACTTGACAGAACACAATCTTTTTTCTTCGGTTTAGACACAATAAACTCAACTGAAAGAGTAGACTAGACAAATGTGTTTCTTACTAGATTACTAATACACCGCCTTTCCTCAAAGTCCCACCCACAGAGATTGATTGACAGGTCTGAAACTGTACCAACTCTGTGACTCACACACATTCTGCCACAACACCTGACAATCCCACCCACAGTGATTGATTGACATAACTGTTAAAGGGATAGTTCACTCAAATTACAAAATTACCCTAAGTGAACATAGTAGCTCAGCCGATAAAATACATAATTTGAAGAACAAACATCTTTGTGGCAATTCATATCTTAGAACTAAAACTGTAAACATCACCTCAATCTCAGGTGATATCTATAGTCCTGATCATATAGGACAATGACAATAGGTTAAAGATCAAAGATCGAGGAAGAACATTACATTAGAGAGGAAACAAACAATGTCCATCAACACAACAGATGACCACAAACAAACTCCCTCCCAGAGTTACTAGATAACACATACAGGCACACACAGGCGCACACATTAAATCTCGTATCCCACTACTACTGCTGTGTGCCCCTGTTATGTTGTTGTGTTACACAATCAGATCAAGGCTAAGACATTAGGATTCATCCCAATGATTGACACCACGGTGGGTTCATCTGATCTCATCTGGCCACTCCAGTCTGTCTCCTCTCTCTCTGAGACTTGTACTGTCCCACACACTGCAGACAGCCCAACGCAATCCCTCTCCGCACAGAATACACAGGTGCGTACACCATGCTCATGGGCAAACACAATCGCACACACACAAGAAGAGAACACACACAAAACAACATCCTCTGTAGGATAAAAGGAGAGGGGAGCCAGGGAAAAGGAGAGGGAAGCTGAAGCTGTTGAATAATTTAAGGAGAGGGGATCTGGGGAAAACCTTAAGAAAGCCAGGAGAGGAATAACGAGATAAAACGGAGGAGGAGGACGCCCAGCTGCTCTCACAGTCCTCCAAGTCGCACTGGCAATGTCATGGAAACTCTTGAACGTTCCAGACCCTGAACAGGCAGCACCATAGCAACGTCATGGCAGCCACCGTCAACAGCAGGCGCTAGACCATCCCAAGCTTAGATATAACTAACCAGCTATGTCACCTTATCTTTGTTTTGACGCCTCGCCGGCTACAGCCTTCACTGGACTCGAACATGAAGAAGTAACACCGATGCTGATGATGTGTGTGTGTTCCCGGATGTTAAAGAGAAGGAAAAAAGTATCTGCTGTGTGCAGTGAAACGACACACAAGCCAGATGTAGGCTTATCCATCGACTTACGGGTACATTCGCAAAAGTTTTCAGACCCCTTCACTTCTTCCACACTGTTACGTCACAGCCTTATTCTAAAATGGATTCATATTATTCATATTTATCTCCTCCCTCTACACACAATACCCCATAATGACAAAGCAAAAACAGGTTTTTAGACAACAACAAAAAACAGAAATAACTTATTTAATAACTAATTTGCGATGAGACTCTAAATGGATTGATTGGACTTGATTTGGAAAGGCACACACGTCTATATAAAGGTCCCTTAGTTGACACTGCATGTCAGAGCAAAAACCAAGCCATGAGGTCGAAGGAATTATCAGTAGAACTCTGAGACAGGATTGTGTCGAAGCACAGATTTGAGGAAGGGTACCAAAACATTTCTGCAGCATTGAAGGTCCTCAAGAACAAAGTGTCCTCCATCATTCTTAAATGGAACAAGATTGGAACCATCAACACTCTTCCTAGAGCTGGCCACCGGGCCAAACTGAGCAATCGGGGGAGAAGGGCCTTGGTCAGGGAGGTGACCAAGAACCCGATTGGAGCTCTGTCAGAGTGGCTGAGTTCCTCTGTGGAGATGGGAGAACCTTCCAGAAGGACAAGCATCTCTGCAGCACTCTACCAAATCAGGCCTTTATGGTAGAGTGGCCAGACAGAAGCCACTCCTCAGTAAATGGTACATGAAGGCCACTTGGAGTTTACCAAACAGCACCTAAAGAACTCTGACCATGAGAAACAAGATTATCTGGTCTGATGAAACCAAGATTGAACTCTTTGGCCTGAATGCCAAGCATCACGTCTGGAGGAAACCAGGCACAGCTCATCACCTGGTCAATACCATCCCTACAGTGGAGCATGGTGGTGGCAGCATCATACTGTGGCGATGTTTTTCAGCGACAAGGACTGGGAGACTAGTCAGGATGAAGGAAAAGATGAACAGAGCAAATTACTTGATGAAGAGCTGCTCCCCATCCAACCTGAAAGAGCTTGAGAGGATGTGCAGAGAAGAATGGGAGAAACTCCCCAAATACAGGTGTGCCAAGCTCATAGTGTCATACCTAAGAAGACTCGTGGCTGTAATCACTGCCAAAGGTGCGAGTAAATGTCTGAATATTTGCAAAAATGTCTAAAAACCTGTTTTTGCTTTGTCATTATGGGGTATTGTGTGTAGGCACAGCCAGAAGAGGACTGGCCACCCCTCAGAGCCTGGTTCCTCTCTTGGTTTCTTCCTAGGTTCTGGCCTTTCTAAGGAGTTTTTCCTAGCCTCCGTGCTTCTTCACCTGTATTGCTTGCGGTTTGGGGTATTATGGGTTTCTGTGTTTCTGTACAGCACTTTGAGACATCAGCTGATGTGAGAAGGGCTTTATAAATACATTTGATTGATTGATTGATTGATTGATTGGGAGAAATTTAGAAGATTTTAGAATAAAGGCTGTAACATAACAAAATGTGGAAAAAGTGAAGGCGTCTGAATACTTTCCAAATGCACTGTACATTACATCCACATAACCACACATTCACTCTCCCTCACACAACCCCCCCCCTCCCCTCCCCCCACACACACCCTCACCGCTGTCTTTGATGCCGTTCTCCTCTATAGTAATCTGTTCAGCCAGTTCAGACAGAGACTCGTCGATGGTCTGACTCCCTCTCAGAGTCTGGGACAGCCTCCTCCTAAACCGCTTCATCTTCTCCATGGAGCTCTCTGGAAGGGGAGGCCTGGGGATGGAGAGAAGAGGGGACAGTCAGTTACACACACACACACACACACACACCACACACAAGGCCTGGGGAGAAAAAGATACCCCACACACAGTTACTGTTAAATGGCCCCACTGTTTATTCTGTTGGCTGGAATGTTAACGCAGAGAGAGTCAGACAGACACAGAGCGGCAGTGAAGAAAAGCTACGGAGGACACACTCTCTCTCAAAAAAAGAAAAGAGGGACGATAAAGTATTAGAATACATATGGCTGGGAGTTCTTCTTGATCAGCCCTGGAACATGATATAAGGCCTTCAAAAGCGAACCAGAGGGTAAACAGTGGGTCTTTCTCGGACAATAACTGCCAGTACTCCTTGTGCTTGAGGAAGCTTGACAAATAGTGTATTTTGTCATACAAGTGTGCGTGTCAAAAGGTGTGCTTCTTTTGAAAAGCACTCCCTGTGTGAATGAGGTCTGAGCAGGCCCCAGCATGTTCCTGGGCAGGTCCCCTAATAAATATTGCTTTTAAAGATTTCACAGAGAATGTAGCCATCAATCACACCTCAAGCTATACACACTAATTCCACATCTACAGTAAAATGAGTTTATGAAAAATAACCATCAAACACCAAACTGCCGCAAGATAAATATCCTAGTAATCGCACATCTAAAGTTAAATGAAGACAAAAAGAAGACAAGATTTATAGCTACTGACTGGAGCGAACACAAGAACCTATCAACACTCAAGGGAAACAGGCCTAATTTAGGAGTCAGTAATATAGAGCCTAATGAATTTCCCACACTGGAAAAACCAATGTATTGGGAGAGATAATTATTCATGTAGCTCCGGGACGGAACTAATCTAGTGTGAAGAAGAACCTAGAGATCAAAACATACACACATAATTTAGACCAGTTGTACGCCGAGTGTACAAAACATTAGGAACACCTGCTCTTTCCATGACAGAGTGAATCCAGGTGAACGCTATGATCCCTTATTGATGTCACCTGTTAAATCCACTTCAATCAGCATAGATGAAGGGGAGGAGACATGGTTAAAGGAGGATTTTTAAGCTTGGATACAATTGAGACATGGATTGTGTATGTGTGCCATTCAGAGGGTGAATGGGCAAGACAAATAATTCTAAGTGCCTTTGCACGGGGGTATGGTAGTAGGTGTCTGGCGCACCGGTTTGAGTGTGTCAAGAACTGCAACGCACCAAAGGACATCCATCCAACTTGACACAACTGTGGGAAGCATTGGAGTCAACATGGGCCAGCATCCCTGTGGAACGCTATCGACAACTTGTGGAGTCCATTGCCCTGGCGAATTGAGGCTGTTCTGAGGGCAAAAGGGGGTGCAACTCAATATTAGGACGGTGTTCCTAGTGTTTTGTGCACTCAGTGTTTAACAGTCCTCGTAACTTATTTCCAACAGTGGGTAAAACATGATGCATTGGGAGAGAAATATATGTTTTATTCAAAGGGGATGCAATTAATGTGAACTGAAGCGCAACAAGAACGAACCTATCAACATTCAGGGAAAAATAGATAATTTTGACATTAATTAAATAGGCTAATGAATTTCCCACACTGGAAAAAAAAACGTGATGTATTTGAAGAGATTGATGGAGTGATGGCGCAGCCCATGAACTGTGTTAGCAGATGGTAAAGCAAGGGATTCGTGAGAGAAGGGCGAACAGGACTAGCATAGGCTGCATCCAGTTCATGTCACATTGCATCACCATTCAGTGTGAGAGAGAGAGAGCGAGCGAGCAGAAAGATTAAGTGTATTTGTGTGAGAGAAAGTGAAAGCAAAAGAGGTGGAGAGAAAACAATTGACAGAGAAGGGAGTGAAAAGAAAAGGACATGCTGGTGCAAGAGAGGTGAGAGAGATGTGAATGAGGGAGGTTGCTTTTCAACCTGCTGATTCAGACACCTCCCTACCTGCCAATGTTCTCTGACCTTAGTGCGGGGGAGATTACAACACTACTACACTTTAACAGATATGGACATGTGTCCGTTTGTCTGTCTGTACTGGGGATGAGTAAGAAGAGACATGAGGCCACATGAGTTAGGCCCTGAAGGTCTGTCTGTCTGACTAATAGTCTCCATTACAAGCCTTTGTCTTCCCAAACATCACTCAGGAGCTGGAGAGAGATGTCAAATACAACACGGAGTAAGGCAGGGGGGAAAAAAAGTTGTTTTGAAGGAAAGAGCAGAGCTACTAAACTAAGCTACCATCTATTCACTGTCTGACACATAGCTCCCCATTCATTCCACTGATCAGGGATAGTCGGTGACGATTCCTGCCCTTCTTTCGCATTCTATTATTGCTCCATGATTTAGCTCTGACAACTCTTCCAGAATGTTACAGCCTGCTCCTCCGGTCGTAACAAAAGGCCATTTCAGGACAGCGGAGATGAGGGAGTCAGTCGGACTCTGGAGTCATCACTGCCAACGGAACAGCTCATAGCCTTCTTCTCATTTCTCACAGTTGAGGGTACAGCTCAGCCTCGGAGCACACTGTGTTCCATGGAGAATGAATGGATGGATGAATTTCACCAGAGTAAATGAATGAATTTGACTAGAGTTTTGATGGCAGTTACTAACCCATCTCGTCCTTGTTCACATCCCCTCATCCCATTCTGTCCCCTTTCCATGGCTTGGCTCTGTGATCTAGTCTGGAGCCCTGGAGAGTTGGATGTGATCACTGCTCCCATGAGTAAGTAGGCCGTGCAGAGGACTGGGCTCCAGATCCACTGGGTTAAGGTCAAAGAATTAGTCCCATTCAAGCACTGATTCGGATTTGTTGCCGTGGCAACATTCTCTACCCAATGTCTAAATGTAAAGTCCCTGCAAGAGACTAGGATGATATTCTGTCTCTCGGTCTCTTTTCATCAAACCACCTGGCTTATGACACACACACACACACACACACACACACACACACACACACACACACTGTCTGTGGTCACACACATAGTTAACCATGATTTCCCCAGATGGACAAACTGATAGTTCCAGCTGTATGTAAAATTGCATTTCACACAAGTTTGACTGTCATGGACAGTGGGGATAGGAGGGGGTAGGGGAAAGACTAAGAGAAGCAGGGGAAAGAGTAGCAGGAGGGGAAAGACAGAGTAGCAGGAGGGGAAAGACTAAGAGAAGCAGGAGGGGAAAGACTAAGAGAAGCAGGAGGGGAAAGACAGAGTAGCAGGAGGGGAAAGACTAAGAGTAGCAGGAGGGGAAAGACTAAGAGAAGCAGGAGGGGAAAGACTAAGAGAAGCAGGAGGGGAAAGACTAAGAGAAGCAGGAGGGGAAAGACTAAGAGAAGCAGGAGGGGAAAGACTAAGAGAAGCAGGAGGGGAAAGTAGGGAGAGGATGAAGAAGAGGATGTAAGCAGAGAGTAGAAGTAGGTTAAGCAGCTCAATAAGACCGGGCCTTATGCGACAAATATGTGGTACGTAAACTTGCCACCAGGCACACAACTATTATTTTACTGTGTCCCTTTCAGGAAATGTGTCTTGCATCTCAAACATAACAGCATCACCACATGGAGTGCATGTCGGGCAATTCCAAGGTGACGGTGACGAGGAGACTCACTTTAAAATGTATGACAAGCAAAAACCATTGACTGCAAATTTTAACAAACCATGCACCTATATGCAGAAGTCTACTTTTAACAATTCCCACTGGACATTTTACTAAAACATTAACTTGACGAACAATGCAGATACAAAGTTTAGTAACGGAATGACAGTAAAATCATTTTTTATATGACCACGTTTTTTCCAAAAACACTTAACACTCTACTCCGAGTTAAAACTAAAAGACTGCAGAAAGAATGGTGTGTCAGCTATGATATGACCCTTTGAGTTGGAAAAATATATATATTTCTGTTATTAAACTACAGTTAGTGAAGTGGATTAACACCCGGTAATAGAATGACATCATGGGTCCCTGATCTGTACAATACAGAAATGCATAATTATGAACGTCAGTCTCTTCATGGTGATGTATCCTGAATAGATACACAAAACTAGACATATGTAATATCTTCCTTTGCATACTGGGGTATTATTCTACACACGGGCTATTATTCTAATGAGCTCAATCCCAAACAAGACCAAATTTGGTTGGTCCAGACCAGAACAAATCTGTACCAATCCAAGATGTCCAAACTTGTGAAACATAGACATCACAAAACAGTACAGTAGAGCACAGTAGAGAAAAGTATAGTACAGTTCAGTACAGTAGAGCACAGTAGGAAAAAGTATAGTACAGTAGAGCACAGTAGAGAAAAGTATAGTACAGTTCAGTACAGTAGAGCACAGTAGAGAAAAGTATAGTACAGTTCAGTACAGTAGAGCACAGTAGAGAAAAGTATAGTACAGTTCAGTACAGTAGAGCACAGTGACAATGCATATATGATGAACAGAGAGTAGCAGTAGTGTAAAATAGGGGTTGGTGGGTGGCGGGACACAATGCAGATAGCCCGGTTAGCCAACGTGCGGGGGCAGTGGTTGGTAGGGCCAATTGAGGTAGTACGTACATGAAATGTATAGTTAAAGTGACTATGCATATATGATAAACAGAGAGTTGCCATGCGGTAGTAGAGACTGGGGTGGCTGGGGTCTTTGACAATTTTTAGGGCCTTCCTCTGACACCACCTGGTGTGGAGGTCCTGGATGGCAGGCAGCTTAGCCCCAGCGATGTACTGGGCCGTACCCACTACCCTCTGTAGTGCCTTGCAGTCGGAGGCTGAGCAATTGCCATACCAAGCAGTGATTCAACCAGTCAGGATGCTCTTGATGTTGCAGCTGTAGAACCTTTTGATGATCTGAGGACCCATGCCAAATCTTTTTTAGTTTCCTGAGGGGGAATAGGCTTTGTTGTGCCCTCTTCACAACTGTCTTGGTGTGTTTGGACCATGATAGTTTGTTGGTGATGTGGACACCAAGGAACTTGAAACTCTCAACCTGCTCCACTACAGCCCTGTCAATGAGAATGGAGGCGTGCTCGGTCCTCCTTTTCCTGTAGTCCACAATCATCTCCTTAGTCTTGGTTTTGTTGAGGGATAGGCTGTTATTCTGGCACCACCCGGCCAAGTCTCTGACCTCCTCCATATAGGCTGTCTCGTCGTTGATCAGGCCTACCACTGTTGTGTCGTCTGCAAACTTAATGGTGTTGGAGTCGTGCCTAGTTGTGCAGTCGTGGGTGAACAGGGAGTACAGGAGGGGCACTGAGCACGCACCCCTGGGGGGCTCTGTGTTGAGGATCAGCATGGCAGATGTGTTGCTACCTACCCTCACCACCTGGGGGAGGCCCGTCAGGAAGTCCAGGATCCAGTTGCAGAGGGAGGTGTTTAGTCCCAGGATCCTTAGCTTAGTGATGAGCTTTGAGGGTAATATGGTGTTGAATGCTGAGCTGTAGTCAATGAATAGCATTCTCACATAGGTGTTCCTTTTGTCCAGGTGGGTAAAGGCAGTGTGGAGTGCAATAAAGATTGCATCATCTGTAGATCTGTTTGGGCGGTATGCAAATTGGAGTGGGTCTAGGGTTTCTGGGATAATGGTGTTGATGTGAGCCATGACCAGCCTTTCAATGCACTTCATGGCTACGGATGTGAGTGCTACGGGTCTGTAGTCATTTAGGCAGGTTGCCTTCGTGTTCTTGGTCACAGGGACTATGGTGGTCTGCTTGAAACATGTTGGTATTACAAACTCAATCAGGGACATGTTGAAAATGTCAGTGAATGCACCTGCCAGTTGGTCAGCACATGCCCGGAGCACACGTCCCGGTGATCCATCTGGCCCCGCAGCCTTGTGAGTGTTGACCTGTTTAAAGGTCGTACTCACGTCGGCTACAGAGAGTGTGATCACACAGTCGTCCGGAACAGCTGATGCTCTCATGCATGTTTCAGTGTTGCTTGCCTCGAAGCGAGCATAGAAGTGATTTAGCTCGTCTGGTAGGCTCGTGTCACTGGGCAGCTCGCGGGTGTGCTTCCCTTTGTAGTCTGTAATAGTTTGCAAGCCCTGCCACATAAGACGAGCGTCGGAGCTGGTGTAGTATGATTCAATCTTAGCAATGTATTGATGCTTGTCCTGTTTGAGGTTCGTCGCAGGGCATAGCAGGATTTCTTATAAGCTTCCGGGTTAGAGTCACGCACCTTGAAAGCGGCAGTTCTATCCTTTAACTCAGTGCGAATGTTGCCTATAATCCATGGCTTCTGGTTGGGGTATGTACGTACAGTCACTGTGGGGACGGTTCAAGTCCGGGCTCTGGCTTGGCCACTCAAGAACAATGAAAGACTTGTCCCGAAGCCACTCCTGCGTTGTCTTGGCTGTGTGCTTAGGGTCATTGTCCCGTTGGAAGGTGATCCGTCGCCCTAATTGGAAGTTATGAGCAATCTGGAGCAGGTTTTCATCAAGGATCCGTCTGTACTTTGCGCCGCTCATCTTTCCCTCAATCCTGACTAATCTCCCAGTCCCATGCCTCTGAAAAACATCTCCACAGCATGATGCTACCACCACCATGCTTCACCATAGGGATGGTGCCAGGTTTCCTCTAGACATGACACTTGGCATTCAGACCAAAGAATTCAATCTTTGTTTCATCAGACCAAAGAATCTTGTCTTTAGGTGCCTTTTGGCAAACTCCAAGCGGCTGTCATGTGCCTTTTACCTTATATAGGCAGGTGTGTGCCTTTCCAAATCAGGTCCAATCAATTGAAATTTTTCACAGGTGGACTCAAGTTGTCGAAAATCTCAAGGATGATCAATGGAAACAGGACGCAGCTGAGCTCAATTTCGAGTCTCATGGCAAAAGGTCTGAATACAGTTTTTTTTAATCCATTTGCAAAAATGTCTAAAACCCTGTTTTTACTTTGTCATTATGGGGTATTGTATGTAGATTGATGAGGAAAAATAAATATTTAATCAATTTTAGAATGAGGCTGTAAGGTAACAAAATGTGGAAAAAGGGAAGGGGTCTGAAAACTTTCCGAATGCACTCTAAAGTATAAGTTTATTATTTCATATATCTATTATATGAAAAAACCATAGACAATGGTGTCCAACAAATGTGCAATTTTTATGTTCTTACCTTTCGCTATTGGATACGTTTTGGCCTGCTTATTCAACATCCAGGGCAGGTTTTTATGGAGTTTGTGTATTCTTGGAAGGCGAGCGAGAGATCAAGATTTTCTATTGCATGCAGAAGAAAGACATCTGAAGACATGGGTAAACCAAAAGGTTGCTGGTTCAAATCCCCAAGCAAACTGTGAAAAATCTGTCAACGTGCCCTTGAGCAAGGCACTTAACCCTAATTTCTCTGGGTAAGAGTGTCTGCTAAACAACAAAACATGTAAACGTTTTATTTTATTTTTTATAAAATCTCTTCAAGAGGACCTTTTCTTGAAGGACACTTAAATACACTATTCTCCACAGCTTTACTGTGTTTGTTGGGACTGATCACCCCCAACTATTAAATATTGAATCTGTATTCAAATGTAATTTTGTTTTCTGAATTGATAATTGATACCATAGAAGGTAGAACTGATTTTACCTGAGGTATTGAAATAGATCCATAGATTATGTGAACACCAAGCTTATTTATAGTGAAATACTATTATTGTGAATTGATGTGAGGTCGGGCTCGTAGTCTGTGTTCCAATTCATCCAATTAATCTGGGGCGGCAGGGTAGCCTAGTGGTTAGAGCGGTGAACTTGTAACCGAGCTGACAAGGTACAAATCTGTCGTTCTGCCCCTGAACAGGCAGTTAACCCACTGTTCCTAGGCCGTCATTGAAAATAAGAATTTGTTCTTAACTGACTTGCCTAGTTAAATAAAGGTAAAAAAATAAACAAAAAAAATCCCAAAGGTGTTCATTGAGGTCAGGGCTCTGTGCAGGCCAGTCAAGTTCTTCCACATCAAGCTCGACCAACCATTTTGGTACAGATCTCACTTTGTGCACAGGAGCATTGTCATGCTGAAACGGGAAAGGACCTTCCCCCAAACTATTACCACAAAGTTGGAAGCACAGAATTGTCTAGAATGTCATTGTATACTGTAATGTTAAGATTTACCTTCACTTGAACTAAAGGGGTCTAGCCTGAACCATTCTCCCCCACCAAACTTTACAGTTGGCACTATGCATTGGGGCAGGTAGTGTTCTCCTGGCATCCGCCAAACACAGATTCATCTGTCGGACTTCCAGATGGTGAAGCGTAATTCATCATTCCAGAGAACGTGCTGCAGAGTTCAATGGCCGCGAGCTTTACACCACTCCAGCCAACGCTTGACATTGCGCATGGTGACCTTAGGCTTGTGTGCAGCTGCTCGGCCATGGAAACCCATTTTATGAAGCTCCCGATGAACAGTTCTTGTGCTGACATTGCTTCGGGAGGCTTTTTGGAACTTGGTAATGAGTGTTGCAACCGAGGACAGACAATTTTTATGCGCTACGCGCTTTAGGGAGAAAGAGAGCATGAGAGGGGGAGTGAGAGAGAGAGAAGAAGTGACAAAGCACGAGAGAGAGGGGGAGCGACAGAGCTGAGAGAGAGTGACAGAGCTGAGAGAGAGCAACAGAGCTAAGAGACAGGTTATCATGGAATTGACTGGAGTTGAACAACAACCTCTGTTTGTACTGCTACAGTGTCCCAATACTGAATGAGTTTCAGGGGACAATAAATACTATGCTAATTGTACTTGTATCTCTCGTTAGAGCTTTTCTGTTTCGTCTGTCGAGTCTTTCCCCTCTATTCTACTCTTCTCCTCCCCTCCCCACCGCTCCTCTCTGGCTCGATCGTCACCTGTGTCAGAGGATCTGAATGGAGCTGGCACTAAGCGTGCTGATGTTTTGGCAAAAATTGGAATACAGTAGACAGAGCACCCACGCGTGTGTGGCCAGCAGGACAGATGATGACAGACAGGGTTCTATACGATCATCAAACACAATAAGACTCAACGTTGATTTAACACCGCTGCAATGACAATGACCACTTTGATTGACAGCTAGGGTCGCCTGTCTGGACACAGACTGCTCGCTCTCTCTCTTCCTCGCTCTCAAGCCATCTTTTGTGACCTAGTACCACCATCGGTCAGCGGGTCTTCAACCAGACCTCTACTATCAGAGAAGACAGACACAGCTCCAGCAGTGGACCAACAGCCATGGCCATGACAACACTGTCTGTAACCACCATAGCTGTCTTTGGATACCTCATAGGCAGGTCCAAGACATGCAAAGACATCCTGAATCTGTATAAAGATATTTCCTTTATACTGTGTTCTTCCCGCCAATTGACATCCCCGCACAAAACTGCATCACCCCCCAAAATAAAAAATGTTCACGATACAATCGTATATATCAACGCTGTTTGAACAGGACAATGGGATGATGTCATTCCAGACATCGCCCAACCCAAGTCGGCATGGTTCTAGTCTCTACATTAATTTTCCCATTACATTCACCCCTGATGAAGTAAGCCTACAATGTATAAAGATCAATACATGTGCTCATACTGTTATTAACACAGTAGCTAGATAATATAACTCTGGTTGTTACTACAATCGCTGTGTAGCTGGCACGGTTCTAGGTTCTACATTCTGATCCATTATTACACAGAACCTGATGAGTCACTCTGAGAAGGGGATTCCAGTTTCCACTAATAAAACAAAGCACACTGACTTTGTCTAGGTATTATGTTATTACTAAGTACTTAGGCTTAATATCAAGTAATTACACCAAAGCATCCTAATATGACCAGCTATGCAGACTTTGGACTTTACAGAGGTAGATGACTGGCTTAACGATCAAATATACAGTTGAAGTCGGAAGTTTACATGCACCTTAGCCAAATACATTTAAACTCCATTTTTCACAATTCCTGACATTTAATCCTAGTAAAAATTCCCTGTCTTAAGTCAGTTAGGTCACCACTTTATTTTAAGAATGTGAAATGTCAGAATAATAGTAGAGAGAATGATTTATTTCAGCTTTTATTTCTTTCATCACATTCCCAGTGGGTCAGAAGTTTACATCCGCTCAATTAGTATTTGGTAGCATTGCTTTTAAATTGTTTAACTGGGGTCAAATGTTTTGGGTAGCCTTCCAGAAGCTTCCCACAATAGTTGGGTGAATTTTGGACCATTCCACCTGACAGAGCTGGTGTAACTGAGTCAGGTTTGTAGGCCTCCTTGCTCTCACACACTTTTTCAGTTCTGCCCACAAATTTCTATAGGATTGAGGTCAGGGCTTTGTGATGGCCACTCCAATATAGAGGTCGACCGACTATGATTTTTCAACGCCGATAACGATTATTGGAGGTCCAAAAAAAGCTGATACCGATAAAAATCAGCCAATTTTTATATATATATCTGCTTTTAACGGACCTCTGAGACTATCACAGTGCAGGTGCATTTATACGGAGACTTGCTTACACACAGGTGGATTGTATTTATCATCATTAGTCATTTAGGTCAACATTGGATCATTCAGAGATCCTCACTGAACTTCTGGAGAGAGTTTGCTGCACTGAAAGTAAAGGGGCTGAATAATTTTGCACGCCCAATTTGTCCGTTTTTGATTTGTTAAAAAAGTTTGAAATATCCAATAAATGTCGTTCCACTTCATGATTGTGTCCCACTTGTTGATTCTTCACACAAAAATACAGTTTTATATCTTTATGTTTGAAGCCTGAAATGTGGCAAAAGGTCGCAAAGTTCAAGGGGGCCGAATACTTTCGCAAGGCACTGTATATATATATATATATATATATATATAATGACGCCCTGTTAAGAACTATTTTTATTTTTTATATATATTGACTTTCAATGAAAGTCAATATATATTAAAAAACAAATTTAAAAGAGTTTTAAAAAAGAGTTCTTAACAGGGCGTGTTTTATTTTACCCTCGCAGGTGTCGTCTCCTTCAGACATGAACTCGTCGTCAGAGCAGATGTTGAGCACGTTAACCAGCATCTCTGTCACTTTCTATATATATATATATATAGAAAGTGACAAAATCACATTGTATGATTTTTAAGTAATTCATTTGCATTTTATTGCATGACATAAGTATTTGATACATCAGAAAAGCAGAACTTAATATTTGGTACAGAAACTTTTGTTTGCAATTACATTGATCATACGTTTCCTGTAGTTCTTGACCAGGTTTGCACACACTGCAGTAGGGATTTTGGCCCACTCCTCCATACAGACCATCTCCAGATCCTTCAGGTTTCGGGGCTATCGCTGGGCAATACGGACTTTCAGCTCCCTCCAAAGATTTTCCATTGGGTTCAGGTCTGGAGACTGGCTAGGCCACTCCAGGACCTTGAGATGCTTCTTACAGAGCCACTCCTTAGGTGCCCTGGCTGTGTGTTTCGGGTTGTTGTCATCCTGGAAGACCCAGCCACGACCCATCTTCAATGCTCTCACTGAGGGAAGGAGGTTGTTGGCCAAGATCTCGTGATACATGGCCCCATCCATCCTCCCCTCAATACGGTGCAGTCGTCCTGTCCCCTTTGCAGAAAAGCATCCCCAAAGAATTATGTTTTCACCTCCATGCTTCACGGTTGGGATGGTGTTCTTGGGGTTGTACTCATCCTTCTTCTTCCTCCAAACACGGCCAGTGGAGTTTAGACCAAAAAGCTCTATTTTTGTCTCATCAGACCACATGACCTTCTCCCATTCCTCCTCTGGATCATCCAGATGATCATTGGCAAACTTCAGACGGGCCTGGACATGTGCTGGCTTGAGCAGGGGGACCTTGCGTGCGCTGGAGGATTTTAATCCATGACGGCGTAGTGTGTTACTAATGGTTTTCTTTGAGACCATGGTCCCAGCTCTCTTCAGGTCATTGACCAGGTCCTGCCGTGTAGTTCTGGGCTGATCCCTCACCTTCCTCATGATCATTGATGCCCCACGAGGTGAGATCTTGAATGGAGCCCCAGAACGAGGGTGATTGACTGTCATCTTGAACTTCTTCCATTTTCTAATAATTGTGCCAACAGTTGTTGCCTTCTCACCAAGCTGCTTGTCTATTGTCCTGTAGCCCATCCCAGTCTTGTGCAGGTCTACAATTTAACCCTGATGTCCTTACACAGCTCTTTGGTCTTGGCCATTGTGGAGAGGTTGGTGTCTGTTTGATTGATTGTGTGGACAGGTGTCTTTTATACAGGTGAGAATTGGCAGAGGGAATGCTAATCCTAGATCTGTCCTTAAGGGGACACTTCACCCCGAAGCCTAACCCTCTGACTGCTGGGTGGCTACTGTATGCTGAGTGAGACTTCCACTTTCAGCCTGACTGTAAAGTGAAAAAAAATAAAAAAAATAAAAGAGTTCGGTGATAGTGCGGGAGGCCACTATTAGGCCAGGGGACAAAATTTGCTTACACTAGCATGTGTTGTCTATAGCAACTGCATTTCAGGAGGGGCCGCTTTCGGAGCCTGAGTGCCAGAATTCCGATGTTAATGCTTTAGAGAAAGAGGAAGAGTTTGTATGAATGGCTATGTATAGACCAGAGTTACGGGACGGGGGAGTGTGGTGTGGATTCTGTGTGTGTGTGTGTGTGTGTGTGTTTCATGGCACCTGCTCAGTGAGGACTAGGGAGAGGCGGACACTAACCTTCAGCCAGCTGTCCTTGGCCTGGTCCCTTAAACATGAGCCCTGTCTACCACACACCCCCACATTTATGCTCATACACAAACACGTATTTATGCTCACACACACACACACACACACACACACACACACACAGGAAGACACTCAAACATGCATTCACAGAATGCATATATGCACTTACTGCTGGCATTTCAAACACACACAATCTCACACTTCCCTAAAATAAAATTAGGCACCGAGCAAATTCCAGGTCTGCTGAGCGCAAACTTGTACATTGTGTGTTTACTGTGAACACTGAGGATGTACTCACTTTAAGTTACAGTTTAACCGTGGCCAAATAGCTTCTGTGGCTATTTGATCATAATGTAGGCCTCCTAGAATGGCCTACCATAAAATAATCTGGAGAAAATGCATCCCATAACATTTTAACATGGAAATAGCTGTTCTATCATTCAGCCTACAGTAGCAGCCAGTGTGGTGTTCAGTGTAGGCCTCCATTCCATGAGATGTTTGAAAAAAATATACAGGGCCTGACATTAACCTGTTTATCCACTTATCCTTCAGACAAGGAGGTGACTGAAAATGTTGTTGTTTGATGCAAAAGAACACTTTCCAAAATAAAATGCATTATTATTCCCATACCATTATTACAGAGAATCAGACAAATTATTCTACCCACTGCCTATTTAGCTTATTCAAGACTGTCTCAAAATACAACACTGCCCCTTTAAGACAAAAAACAAAATCTCTTTACATGACTCGCTTTTCAAATATGTCTAGAAATGTACAGGTTTTGTGCTCTTGTAAGAAGCTATCTTTCCCCTATCGCTAAGTACAAATGATCTATAACTGGACTAATAACTCACTAACTAGCAAAGGATATGAACAAAATGTGCACACGTGGCTACATGCAGCTCTCGCTTTGATCTCAAAACAAGCACATTCATTCTGTAAACACAGTCCAGTTCAAAGTAAATGGCACAGGTCCATATATGGCAATGGTCTATTTGCATTCAGTGCATTTGGAAAGTATTCAGACCCCTTGACTTATTCCTCATTTTGTTACATTACAGCCTTATTCTAAAATTGATTCAATATTTTTTTTCATGAATCTACCTACACACAATACCCTATAACGATAAAGCAAAAACAGGTTCTTAGAAATGTTTGCAAATTTATATATATTTTTTAACCAGAAATACCTTATTACATAAGAATTCAGACCCTTTGCTATTAAATTTGAAATTGAGCTCAGGTGCATCCTGTTTCCATTGTTCATCCTTGAGACGTTTCTACAATTTGATTGGAGTCCACCTGTGATAAATTCAATTGATTGGACATGATTTGGAAAGGTACACATCTATCTATGTTAAGGTCCCACAGAGCTTGCCTCCTGACCAAACTGAACAATCGGGGGGGAAGGGCCTTGGCATTCCTTGGTCGTTATTTACAAGAGGAAGCGACGCAGGTACATAGGACAAAGAGCCGGATGCCTGGTCAGGACCCGGAAAAGGTGAGTGGGAAAGCTGCCTTTACCATCAATACTACTCGCCAACGTGCAATCATTGGACAATAAACTAGACGAGGTACGATCACGAATATCCTACCAACGGGACATCAAAAACTGTAATATGTTTCACGGAATCGTGGCTGAATGACGACATGGATATTCAGCTAGCGGGACATACGCTGCACCGGCAAGATAGAACAGCACACTCCGGTAAAACGAGGGGGAGGTCTGTGCATATTTGTAAACAACAGCTGGTGCACGAAATCTAAGGAAGTCTCTAGATTTTGCTCACCTGAAGTAGAGTATATTGTGATAAATTGCAGGCCACACTACCTGCCTAGAGAGTTTTCAGCTATACTTTACCACCACAGACAGATGCTGGCACTAAGACCGCACTCAGTCAGCATGTACTCTGTATAAGGAAATAAGAAAACAGGAAACCACTCACCCAGAGGCGGCACTCCTAGTGGCCAGAGACTTTAATGCAGGGAAACAAATCAGTTCTACCAAATTTCTATCAACATGTTAAATGTGCAACCAGAGGAGAGAAAAAAAAATTCTAGATCACCTGTACTCCACACACAGAGACGCGTACAAAGCTCTCCCTCTCCCTCCATTTGGAAAATCCGACCACAACTCTATTCTCCTGATTCCTGCTTACAAGCAAAAATTAAAGCAGGAAGCACAAGTGACACGGCCTATAAAAAAAGTGGTCAGATGAAGCAGATGCTAAACTACAGGACTGTTTGCTATCAGACTGGAACATGCTCCGGGATTCTTCCGATGGCATTGAGGAGTACACCATCAGTCACTGGCTTTATCAATAAGTGCATCGAGGACGTCGTCCCCACAGTGACGTACATACCCAAACTAGAAGCCATGGTACAGGCAACATTCGCACTGAGCTAAAGGGCAGAGCTGCAGCTTTCAAGGTGCGGGACTCTAACCCGGAAGCTTACAAGAAATACTGCTATGCCCTGCGATGAACCATCAAACAGGAAAAGAGTCAATACAGGGCAAAAATTGAATCATACTACACCGGCTCCAAAGCTCGTCTTATGTGGCAGGCCTTAAACTATTACAGACCACAAAGGGAAGTACAGCCGCAAGCTGCTCAGTGACACGAGCCTACCAGACGAGCTAAATGACTTCTATGCTCACTTCGAGGCAAGCAACACTGAGGCATGCATGAGAGCATCAGCTGTTCCGGACGACTGTGTGATCATGCTCTCCCTCTGCAACTGGATCCTGGACTTCCTGACGGGCCGCCCCCCAGGTGGTGAGGGTAGTTAGCAACACATCTGCCACGCTGATCCTCAACACTGGAGCTCCCCAGGGGTGCGTGCTCAGTCCCCTCCTGTACTCCCTGTTCACCCACGACTGCATGGCTAGTCACAACTCCAACACCATCATTAAGTTTGTAGACGACACGGCAGTGGTAGGCCTGATCACCGACAACGACGAGACAGCCTATAGGGAGAAGGTCAGAGACCTGGCCGGGTGGTACCAGAATAACAACATATCCCGCAACATAACCGAGACTAAGGAGATGATTGTGGACTACAGGAAAAGGAGGACCGAGCACGCCCCCATTCTCATTGGCGGGGCTGTAGTGGAGCAGGTTGAGAACTTCAAGTTCCTTGGTGTCCACATCAACAACAAACTAGAATGGTCCAAACACACCAAGATAGTTGTGAAGAGGGCACGGCAAAGCATATTCCCCCTCAGGGGGAAAAAAGATTTGGCATCGGAGGGCTTCGGGACAAGTCTCTGAATATCCTGGAGTGGTCCAGCCAGAGACCGGACTTAAACCTGATTGAACATCTCTGGAGAGACCTGAAAATTGCTCTGCGGCAACACTCCCCATCCAAACTGACAGAGCTTGAGAGGATCTGCAGAGAAGAATGGGAGAGACTCCCAAAATACAGGTGTGCCAAACTTGTAGCGTCATACCCAAGAAGACTCAAGGCTGTAATCACTGCAAAAGGTGCTTCAACAAAGTACTGAGTGAAGGGTCTGAATACTTATGTAAATGTGATATTTCCTACAGCAGTTCTGACTGGTTATGTCACCGGTCTGTAGAAAGTACTGGCTGTGTAGCGCACGAGCTGAGTGAATGTCACGGCAATAGAATCAAACCAAATTTTATTAATCACGAGCCAAATATTTCACCTTACAGTGAAATGCTTACTTACGAGCCCCTAACCAACAGTGCAGTTTAAAAAAAATATGGATAAGAATAACAGATAAAACAAACAAGTAATTAAATAACAGCAGCAGAAAATAACAATATATACAGGGGCGGGTACCGGTACAGCGTCAATGTGCGGAAGCACCAGCCATTTGAGTTAGTATGTACATGTAGTATGAGTTAGTATGTACAAGTGGCCATGCATAGATGACAACAGAGAGTGGTGTGGAGAGGGGAGGGAGGGGGTCAATGCAAATAGTCTGGGTAGCCATTTGACTCGATGTTCAGGAGTCTTATCGCTTGGTGGTAGAAGCCTCTTAGACCTAGACTTGGCGCTACGGTACCGCTTGCCGTGTGGTAGCAGAGAGAACAGTCTATGACTAGGGTGGCTGGAGTCTTGACAATTTTTAGGGCCTTCCTCTGACACCACCTGGTATAGAGGTCCTGGATGGCAGCTGCCATACCAGGCAGTGATACAACCAGTCAGGATGTTCTCGAGGGTGCAGCTGTAGAACCTTATGAGGATCTGAGGACCCATGCCAAATCTTTTCTGTCTCCTGAGGCGGAATAGGTTTTGTTGCGCCCTCTTCACGACTGTCTTAGTGTGCTTGGACCATGTTAGTTTGTTGGTGATGTGGATGCCAAAGAACTTGAAGCTCTCAACCTGCTCCACTGCAGCCCCGTCGATGAGAATGGGGGCGTGCTCGGTCCTCTTTTTCCTGCAGTCCACAATCATCTCCTTTGTCTTGATCACGTTGAAGGAGAGGTTGTTGTCCTGGCACAACACGGCCAGGTCTCTGACCTCCTCCCTATAGTCTCGTTGCGAGGGAGAGCTTTGTATGCTTCTCTGTGTGTGGAGTATAGGTGGTCCAGAAATCTTTTCTGTCTGGTTGCACATTTAACATGCTGATAGAAATTTGGTAAAACTGATTTAAGTTTCCTTGCATTAAAGTCCCCAGCTACTAGGAGCACCGCCTCTCGGTGAGCGTTTTCTTGTTTGCTTATAGAGGAATACAGCTCATTCAATGCTATCTTAGTGCCAACCTCTGACTGAGGTGATATGTAAACAGCTTCGAAGAATACAGATGAGAACTCTCTCGGTAGGTAGTGTGGTTTACAGCTTATGATAATATACACAACCTCAGGTGAGAAACAGCTCGAGACTTACTTGGATATCGTGCACCAGCTGTTATTTACAAAAATACATAGTCCGCCGCCCCTTGTCTTACCAGACGCCGCTGTTCTATCCAGTCGGTACATCGTATAACAAGCCAGCTGTATGTTGATATTGTTTAATCTTGTTTAATCTTCCCCGTAACTTGTCGATTTCATTGTCCAAAGATTGCATGTTTGCTTGCAGAATTGAGGGAAGTGGGGGTTTATGCGATCGCCTACGAATTCTCAAAAGGCCGCCCGCTCTCCGGCCTCTCTTTATCAGCCTCCTCTTCACGCAGATCACGGGGTCGAGGCCTGTTCCCGAGGGAGCCGTATCGCCTCTGCCTCGTCATAGTCGTGAAAGAAGAAAAAGGATTCTGCTCGTCCATGGTAAATAATCGCAGTCCTGACGTCTAGAAGTTATTTTCAGTCATCTAAGAGACGGTAGCGGCAACATTATGTATAAAATTAGTTTAAAAAAACAATAAAGTTACACACAGCGCAGATGAACGAACAAAAAAAAATACAATCGGTCGGGGGCACATAAAACGTCTGCCTTCTGCTCCGGCATCATTTTAAGTCCATCTTAAATCCTACTCCTATGCGTTCTGCCTACAACATCTCTTGCATAGTTTGTTTTGTTTCGGTATGTTGCATTGAAAGTGCCTAATATTGCACTGATTCGATCACAATTACCGAAGTAAATGAAACGTTGATAGTGTTAATAGGGAAAACTCAAACAGTTTGTCACCAACCTTTTGAGTCAAAATCACTTTGAGTCAAAATGCAAGCCGAGATCTACCACTCAGATTTGGATTTTTACATTACTTAAAAAACGTAAGCCTATGCAACATTAACCAATTAAAAACCGTACTGTAGCAATGACGTTTGTGCAGTAAGCTATAGGCCCAATACATGATCACCGCATATTGGCTTTGCTTGAATTGCCCATGCATGGTTGTTCGGGCCATTTTTTAAAATTATATTTCAAAATTTGAGGTAGGCTATTATGATCACACTGGTAATAGATATGTTGTTGTATTACTTGTGGGCCACAGCTGAGTGAGCATACATTTAAATAATTCGATTTTTATTTACTGGGCTGATGGTGCCTGCATCTGATGGTCAGTCTCAGCAGATGGAGAGAGAACAGCAGACTGAGGGTCCGCTTCTCAACATCCCTCCACTCTCTCTTTCCTCCACTGACACTGACCAAAAATGGTCTTCCAGTTGATTGCATAACTCAAGTTGCACCACATTATTTGTGCCTCATTCACAAATTCATGTTGTTACTCCTATGAACAGAGAAAGTTAAATATTCCTTGATATTAAAAAAGACCCAAGCCACTAATAATAACAACAACGCAACCTTATAGATACATTTTCCTCCTCATTCATTACTGCTGCAGTGCTTGTTGTAGCGCTGAGTGGAAATAGGAAGAATGTGCATTTTATGGCTTATAAAAGTGTTGAATACAAAGTGTTGACAGTGCTGAGTAAGAACTTAAACCTGAACTCACTCATTAAAACAGCAGCTCTTTGCTGTATCCGTTGACAGTCTCACTCCTAGTCATGGTTTTAAACGTTTTGGAAATCTCACAGTAACAACTTTGCTGTAGCCTGCTACATTACTGCAGACACGGTCCTCTGAGACAACCGAGTGGCCAGCGGAAGGCCTATAGTGCACTTGATTTGCTCTCCAGGCCCGCCGGGAAGGTAGAGTGTGTACCTTCAGACACATGAAATGGTTCAAATGGCAACAGTTCGCCTACCCGGCGAGCAGGGCAACTAATCGGGAGCACCTACCAATACAAGGCTTTATCACTGGGTTTTGTACAGAAATGTTTGGCAATCGTGTAGGAATGCCTTGGAGATCAACAAGTTGGTGACCACTGCTCTAGAAAGTTGTAGGGAAGTTCAATCTCGCACTTCTCTCAGTGGACTAATATTTCTTCTACACTGCAGTCCCGGGGGAGTGGCGGAGACAGTCTCGGGCAACTGCGCACCCACGCACATGTGCAGCTACACACCTTCACAAGCCATCCGCATACACACCCAACCACACACACCCCCTCAGAGAGCACAATCTGATATATCCTACCCTACCCTGTGGGGATCAGTGCTGCGTGGTTACAGCTGTTTCACAGAAGGTCACGCTACCCTGCCTTACAATTCCACCATCATCTCAAAGGTCTTCACCAAGGTAATACAACAACGTCAAACACACACACACAGGAAAGACTCAACTCCACCTTGGTGGCAACCATCTCCTTACAACCTCAGTGGGGCACCATGTAACACACAGGGGTATTTACACACAAAACCTTGACATTACTGAACCAAAAAGAAGAAAGAGCCCATCAATCTGATCTAAACATGAGTTAACGTTTGAGTCACAGGCTGACACGAGAGAAACTACGACCAACCACTGAGAAGGACTAAAACTATATACACATTGGTTATTACAACTCTACAATGCCGGTAATCAATAACACTATAATGGTCAGCTCCAGACTAAACTAAACTTGGAGCTAGTGGCTGCTCTAAGTCAGCAGTCTGTTCGTGTGTGTACTGTTCCTCAGGGTGAGTGAGCTTGCATTCAGAACAATGACGTCTTCCTTCAGGACATACCCCCCCCCCACACACACACACACACACACACACAGGGTCGTACAACGGGTGAAGCCCAGTCAAACAGTAACCATTAAAGGAAGAAGAATCCCACCAAAAGGAAGGAATGCCATGAAAACAACTGACTACCACTTGCGTCACCCTTGAACCCACAGACACATTCCTGCAGTCTACTGTAAACGTGCTCTACAGGGTTCTGTCTGCCACATGGCAAGGCTCCATCATGCCAACAATGTATTGCCCATGTATCTATCTCCACACAAATATAATTCAAAGGTTTTCAAGTGTAATGAATCCCCACTATTTCAAAAATGTATTTACAGGCCCTTCCCAACAATAAATATAAAAATAATAACACAAGGAATAAATACATGGATACTTGTTGCAATCCATTGAATACCACTGCGATAGCTTCCTGTGATATTTTAACTAGTAAATCCTATGGGTTTACTAGTTAAAATATCACAGGATATTATGTAACTTAAAAATATTCCAAGCCTGGTTTACAGCAGAGATTACCTTGTTCTATAAATGTTTTGGAAAACACAAACATGTAGATGGATTTGAAATGTAGGTAAATGTAGTAAATGAATTTGGGGTATCACTTTACAATAGGGAATACAAGCCAAGTCGATACAATCATACCTGTCATGTCTGCATACTGTACGCGTACAATCACTAGTAGGGACAACGTGGTGTTTTTGTTGGTTGTTTTTGCCAAAAATATTATTTTCAATTAATAATTTTGTTTAGTTCCTCTTAAACCCTGTGCTTTCCTCAGTAAACGACAACATACAGTATTTCTGCGAATTCAGCACTTCCAAATAGCGCACGCTTACCTATCCCATATATTTTTTAAACATGACAGCAGTGGCTTAGCTCCTGTCTGTGTACCTTTTAAATGTTTAATTATTTTGTGTGAAGAGTATCCAGTTTACCTTCCACAGCCTAATAGGCAGGACGGGAAAACGCCAATTTGAATAGAAACAGGCTGTCCACCACAATAGAAAGCTATTCACACACACATACATACATACACATAGGGGAGCGCTGTGAAATAAACATTGCAACATTGTTACCCCATTTTGTGACAACGCGGGGTGGAATGTGTTTTTTTGTGGCCGCAACAACTCGTTGCTATCATCAAGCCACTTGCACGGTAGGCATTTGCTGTAATTTCGTAAGGACCCATCAGACAAATGTTACCAAAGCGCTCACCAGAAACGATTTGCGTTGTTCCGACCGGTGTCCCCGTCCCCGGAGCTTCTTTTCATGCCGAATGCCGTCTTTCCACCCGATGTAAAAAGAGGAATGCTTTGTTGTCTCGGTGTAGTAGTTTCTTATCTCCAATAATGTCACCTAAATCCGCGAGGATGTTGCTCACGCCATGGCTATGGAGGACTCGAAGTCAGAACCTTTGTGGCGGGGGAGAGGGGGGCAGTAGCGAGTGAACTGTTCCCTTTTCGGTTGGAGAACATACCAGCGTGAGAAACCGATGATGACGATGGATCGGTGTTGAGGGGTGCGAGCTCAGCTGTGTGCGCCTGCCTCACTACTGCTTGCTGACCGTGCCACCGCCGCCGTGTCATCGAACGTATTTTTTCAGACAGAAGAATTTCAACCCCGATCACCAGGGGAAATAGCGCCACCCACTTCGCTATGATCGCCAGTTCATTGTTAGAAACTTCATTAAATGACCGAACTGTTTTTAAAAAAGTATAGTTTGAGAAACAGACGCCTCACAAATCCTCATCTGGCAGTGTCTGTGTTCTTTTGCCCATGTTAATCTTTTCTTTTTATTGGCCTGTCTGAGATAAGGCTTTTTCTTTACGATCTGGGTAGTCTGCCTAGAAGGCCAGCATCCCGAAGCATCCCTCTTGCCCAGTTGTGCACCGGGCCTCCCACTCCTCTTTCTATTCTGGGTAGCGCCAATTTGTACTGTTCTGTGAAGGGAGTAGTACACAGTGTTGTACGAGCTCTTCGGTTTCTTGGCAATTTGTTACATGGAATAGCCTTAATTTCTCAGAACAAGAATAGACTGACGAGTTTCAGAACAAAGTTCTTTGTTTCTGGCCATTTTGAGCCTGTTATCGAACCCACAAATGCTGATGCTCCAGATACTCAACTAGTCTAAAGAAGGCCAGTTTTATTGCTTCTTTAATCAGAACAACTGTTTTCAGCTGTGCTAACATAATTGCAAAAGGCTTTTCTAATGATCAATTAGCCTTTTAAAACGATAAACTTGGTTTAGCTAACACAGCGTGTCATCAGAACACAGGAGTGATGGTTGCTGATAATGAGCCTCTGTACACCTATGTAGATATTCCATTAAAAATCTGCTGTTTCCAGCTGCAATAGTCATTTACAACATTAACAATGTCTACACTGTATTTCTGATCAATTTGATGTTATTTTCATGTTTTTCTTTCAAAAACAAGGACATTTCTAAGTGAGCCCAAACTTTTGTATGTCTCAAGAGAACATTCCTGGCCATCCCCTGTGGAATGTCCATGTTGATCCTCTTGGTTATCTTGGTCCTCTTGATCCATCCACCTGTCTTCTTTGTTAGTCAGGCCTGACCCCTTCATCCCGTAGTTTTTTCCTGTAATCTAATTTAATATGACTGAAGATGTAGAATTTTCTGCCAGGCCCCTTCTAATAGGGTATAACAGACTTGTTTTAGCACCTTGACCACATGCCCTCTAGACAGACTACATGCCCTCTATAAAAAAAACTGATTTTTTTCCCCTCAAAACAAAGGTTGTAAAAGTATGCTAGACATTTTATAGAATAAATCATATATAGTTTGATGATCCTGTGACAAACGGACAAAAGTAATTGATTTTAACATTTTTAAATGGCTTTTGGCGAACGTCTGTTGAACGTCTGTTAAATGTCCGAATGGGTGAATAGAAAACCAACTTTACCTCGGTAGAAAGCCATCGGGGGAGTTGAAAATGCGATGGAAACACATTGAACTTTAGATGCAGTCATCTGTGTTTTAAAATGCAGTCGTGGGTTTTCATTGGAAGCGTCTTCGTATTATTTACTTGTTGGTAACAATTTGTATTTTTGGTCAACTTCATTCTGAAGTGAAGTTATTTGAGGTAACAGTCCGAGGAGGTCTTCTGTGAATAAAAGTGACGTTGAAGAGCAAAGAAGCATCTTACGACCAGTGGTGGAAAAAGTACCCAATTGTTATGCTTGAGTAAAAGTAAAGATACCTTAATAGAAAATGACTCTAGTAAAAGTCACCCAGTAATTTTACTACTTGAGTAAAAGTCTACAAGTATTTGGTTTTAAATGTACTCAAGTATCAAAAGTAAATGTAATTGCTCAAATATACTTAAGTCTCAAAAGTAAAAATCACTTCACATTCTTTATGTTAAGCAAACCAGACGGCACCATTTTCATTGTTTACATTTTTTTTGTCTGTCAGATCAGAGGCAGTAGGGATGACCAGGAATGTTCTCTTGAGACGTAACAGTGGAGATAAGGAAAACTAAGAGTGAACCTTAACATACCTATATACTGTATATATATATTAGCATGGGAATGAAAAGATACCAGAGGGTGGATAACAAAAAAAGAACTAAAATAAGAAGTAGACGGTACATGTTTGGTTTTGGGCTGAATGTATACAGTCATGGCAAAATTTATATATCATTTATATATTAAGATATATATAAACTGTCCCAAATCAGCTCTACATAATTCAGCAGGGAGGTGTGCAACTACTACACATTATACCCATTATAACAGTGTAGAAACTGAGTCGTAGTGGGAGGACCACACGCCGTATCTCGTGACAAGTTAACTTCGATAAAATGGTTATTGTTTTGTAGCGAATGCAGGGGATAGCCCCGACAGGTCCAGCGACTGTCAAACCAACACCTTCATCGTTATGCCAAGAAGTCCAAATCTTTTGACGGGGGTCACTAGGTGTTGGGTTAAGGTCGCAACAATATCAATATTTGCGCATAAAGGAGTTTCCACCGCCATAATTAATTTTACAGACACAAAAAGATTCCACCAACAAATGATCTGTAGGCATTTATCAAATGTGTCCCAAAACTTCCTATTTCCATCACAGCTGTGGTGTTTTTTTTTATATGGTATGACTACTTGCATAAAAACTGTGGATGGAAACAGGGTTATATAGGCGGTAGCTTATTATCTCTCTAGGTCTACGAGTTGATGCTAATCCGTCGTCAGTATTGTGGAGTAATGTTAAAGTGACATTTGAATGTTGAAAGTTGATCCGAGAGCAGCGTTGCTTTTCTTTCCAGCATATAAGTATCGACACTGACAGGGCCGGTGACAAACACATTAAAAAAACATTTTTTTTTTTTTTGGGGGGGGGGGATCTCAGTAGGGATCGCAATTTGGGGTCAATTGGGGTTAAACGCCCCCTTCCTGTAATTCTCACAGAAACCCCTTTATGTCGAAAGCTTTATGTGGGGCTCCCGAGAAGCACAGTGGTCTAAAGCACTGCATCTCAGTGCAAGAGATGTCACTACAGTCCCTGGTTGTATCACATCTGGCTGTGATTGGGAGTCCCATAGGGCGGTGCACAATTGGCCCAGAGTCGTCCAGTGTAGGCCGGACGACTTTGACTTACCTAGTTAAATAACTTTTTTTTTTAATGATGCCAAGAGTGTCCAAAGCTGTCAAATCAAATAAATACTACGCATGCCAGTCTCTCTTGGCTCAGAGCTGAGGACTTTATCACTTCTTCTTTTATAAGAAACATTCATTTGTTGAAAATTCCAAATGGTTTATGAAGTCAATTCACACACAGCTCTGACACACACACTTACCCCACCACCAATGCCACCAGAGGTCTTTTCACAGTCCCCAAATCCATAGGAAGTTTAAGAAAGTGTAAAGTATTATATAGAGCCATTACTTCATGGAACTCCCTTCCAGCTGATATTGCTCAAGTGAACAGCAGGCCTGTTTTCATAAAACAGATAAAGCAACATCTTATGGCACAACGCCTCTCCCCTATTTGACCTAGATATGTTGTTTGTATGTATTGATATGTAAGCTGATTGTGCTGTTTTTTAATTTATTTCTGTAGTTCTGTACTTGAGCTGTTCTTGTTTATTAACTTTCTGTATTATGTCAAGTTTTATGTTTTGTGTGGACCCCAGGAAGAGTAGCTCCTGCTTTCTCCACAGCTAATGGGTTCCTAATAAAATGTAAAATACCAATGACAGTTGTCTGACTGAAAACTTTACCAGGATGAGGACTTGCCAATGTCAGTCTTCCGAAAGCTAAATTACATTTGTTTGTTTAGCTAGCTTCATGCCATATTCCAAATGGATAGGCTACTGTCGCTTATCTGAAAATAAATTATAAATTGATGTTTAATGATCATGAAAAGCATGCAGTTAGTTCCTGTATAACTCTGATAGAGCTAAATGTGTGCAAGTGTTTTGCATGCAACAATCAGACATTTGTAGTTCTGACTATACTCTTCAAGAGGTGATGATATTATAAGTATTCAGACCCCTTGTCTTTTTCCACAGTTTGTTACATTACAGCCTTATTCTGAGGCCGACGCAGCAAATGTATTAAATAAAACATTTTCCTCATCAATCCACACACAATACCCCATAATGACAATGTGAAAACAGGTTGATTTTTTTTTTGCAAATGTATTAAAAACAGAAATACTTTAATTAACATTCAGACTTAACATCAGACTCAAAATTGAGCTTGGGTGCATCCTGTTTCCATTGATCATCCTTGAGATGTTTCTACAACTTGGAGTCCACCTGTGGTAAATTCAATTGATTGGAGATGATTTGGAAAGGCACACACCTGTCTATATTAGGTCCCACAGTTGAGAGTGCATGTCAGAGCAAAAACCAAGCAATGGGGTTGAAGGAATTGTTTGAATTCTCCGAGACAGGATTGTGTCAAAGCACAGATCTGGAGAAGGGTACCAAAACATTTCTGCAGCATTGAAGGTCCCCAAGAACACAATGGCCTCCATCATTCTTTAATGGAAGAAGTTTGAAACAAACAAGTCTTGTGTGGCTTGTGGGCTTCCTAGAGCCAAACAACCGACATGTACAGTACGTGTTCTTAGAGAGTAGCCCAAACTGTACGGACGCTACTGACAGAAGTTGGCAGCTCGGTGGTACTGACATCGACGGAGTCAGACACAGCCCATGAAAAAAAAATCCAGATATCCCTAGTTTAAACAGACAGATTTATATGAAGATTTTTGGAGTATGCTAACTTGATTCCCACGGAGGCGCAGACATTGATTCTGGTTGGTTTATTAACACATTAAATCAGGTGTGCTAGCTCTGGAACGGCTGAAGGTCCCCTGAGGAGAGAATTAAAAACCAACGACTGATTTAGTCTAACATTCTCAAATGACTCAAGGCCATATGTGAGTCTTTCACAATACACTGTCACTAGCCATAGTCATATGTAACATGTAACAGCATAACACAACAGATTAGATCAACTGGGATGACACTCTGACTCACAGTTGCAAAAAAAAAAGAGCTGTGCGTAAAACACGCCCCTGAATATGCCCATGAGCCACTGCCCTTACATTTTAATTATCACTAGAAGAGGAAAGAACCCTTTTTTGAACTGCAAAGAGCCGTTGAAGTGCTCAAATGGTTCTTTGGGTCAATATGGTTCGCACATAGAAGCATCACCCTTCTCAAAGAACCCTTGAGGAACCCTCATTCTTTTGTGTGCATAGAGATGATATGGAGTTGTGTTTACTCGGCTAATGTGATATAATCCTAGCATCTTTCTAACATAATACCCACTAGTTTGATTTACTGGTGTCTCATCTCTATCTATTTGGCACAACATCTATTTGTGTCTTTCTTGATAAGCTTTACAGTATAAGCCGAGTATCGGGCACATGCTTTTCCTTATAAATCCCAACTTTGTAGGAAAATAGCAGTCATCTGTGTGTGAGATAGAGAGGGATGTTTTTTTGTGCTCTATGTTGATGTACAGTAAGTCTGTACACCAGAATCTCCTTACCACTAGGTTGCTGTTCATTCTCACCATAGAAAATACTTGTTCTTGTTCCCTACCTTGTCAGGACATTTAGGTGAATTGTTAGGACACTGGAGTCCTGATAAGGTAGGACAACTACACACACACACACACACACACACACACACACACACACACACACACACACACACACACACACACACACACACACACACACACACACACACACACTATGTCCTTCCTCCCTTTACTCCAACTTACTTTGGACCCCTGGGAGATAATCCATAAAGTCCCTCCACCCTGGATAGCCTAGCATACTTCTCTCTCTCAACAATTTACACATTCACTCCGACCTGTGTCGAGCCAGCTATTCAGGTGGGGAAAAACTCAAGCAAACAAAAGTCTGCATACTTTCCTGATGGAGTTTCTGCTGAGCAGAGAGGGCAGCCTTGTTAAAGGGGCCAGCTCAGTTCCATCTGGATGGAGAGATCTGGCAGTGTGTGTGTGTCAAATCAAATTTTTTGTCAAATGCTTCATAACCAACAGGTGTAGACTAACAGTGAAATTCTTTTTTACGGGCCCTTTAAAACAATGCAGAGAGAAAAAATGGGGGGAAAAGAATAGAAAGATAATAACATGAGGAATAAATACACAATGAGTAACGATAACTTGGTTATGTACACAGGGTACCAAGTCGATGTGCAGAGGTACGAGGTAATTGAGGTAGATATACACTGCTCAAAAAAATAAAGGGAACACTAAAATAACACATCCTAGATCTGAATGAATGAAATATTCTTATTAAATACTTTTTTCTTTACATAGTTGAATGTGCTGACAACAAAAAAACAAAAAAAAATATCAATGGAAATCAAATTTATCAACCCATGTAGGTCTGGATTTGGAGTGACACTCAAAATTAAAGTGGAAAACCACACTACAGGCTGATCCAACTTTGATGTAATGTCCTTAAAACAAGTCAAAATGAGGCTCAGTAGTGCGTGTGGCCTCCACGTGCCTGTATGACCTCCCTACAATGCCTGGGAATGCTCCTGATGAGTTGGCGGATGGTCTCCTGAGGGATCTCCTCCCAGACCTGGACTAAAGCATCCGCCAACTCCTGGACAGTCTGTGGTGCAATGTGGCATTGGTGGCTGGAGCGAGACATGATGTCCCAGATGTGCTCAATTGGATTCAGGTCTGGGGAACGGGCGGGCCAGTCCATAGCATCAATGCCTTCCTCTTGCAGGAACTGCTGACACACTCCAGCCACATGAGGTCTAGCATTGTCTTGCATTAGGAGGAACCCAGAGCCAACCGCACCAACATATGGTCTCACAAGGGGTCTGAGGGTCTCATCTCGGTACCTAATGGCAGTCAGGCTACCTCTGGCAAGCACATGGAGGGCTGTGCGGTCCCCCCCACACCCCACACCATGACTGACCCACCGCCAAACCGGTCATGCTGGAGGATGTTGCAGGCAGCAGAACGTTCTCCACGGCGTCTCCAGACTCTGTCACGTCTGTCACATGTGCTCAGTGTGAACCTGCTTTCATCTGTGAAGAGCACAGGGCGCCAATGGCGAATTTGCCAATCTTGGTGTTCTCTGGCAAATGCCAAACGTCCTGCATGGTGTTGGGCTGTAAGCACAACCCCCACCTGTGGACGTCGGGCCCTCATACCACCCTCATGGAGTCCATTTTGTGGCCTGCTGGAGGTCATTTTGCAGGGCTCTGGCAGTGCTCCTCCTGCTCCTCCTTGCACAAAGGCGGAGGTAGCGGTCCTGCTGCTGGGTTGTTGCCCTCCTACGGCCTCCTCCACGTCTCCTGATGTACTGGCCTGTCTCCTGGTAGAGCCTCCATGCTCTGGACACTACGCTGACAGACACAGCAAACCTTCTTGCCACAGCTCGCATTGATGTGCCATCCTGGATGAGCTGCACTACCTGAGCCACTTGTGTGGGTTGTAGACTCCGTCTCATGCTACCATTAGAGTGAAAGCACCGCCAGCATTCAAAAGTGACCAAAACATCAGCCAGGAAGCATAGGAACTGAGAAGTGGTCTGTGGTCACCACCTGCAGAACCACTCCTTTATTGGGGGTGTCTTGCTAATTGCCTATAATTTCCACCTGTTGTCTATTCCATTTGCACAACAGCATGTGAAATTTATTGTCAATCAGTGTTGCTTCCTAAGTGGACAGTTTGATTTCACAGAAGTGTGATTGACTTGGAGTTACATTGTGTTGTTTAAGTGTTCCCTTTATTTTTGTTGAGCAGTGTATATTGTACATATGGTTCTGCCTGGATGGAGAGATTTGGCGGGAGGCAACACAGGCAAGTCGGTGCCCTCAAAATCAGTTTTGTCATTGCTTTCCAGGACTGTGAATTGCAGTGTTGTAGTAGTTGCAAGTCATCCATTGCTTTCCTGTCTGATAGGTGTAAACATAAAAAATATACTGTACATGTCAGTAAGTCTCTGGTGTACAGCTGTATCCTGGAGTCCTGCCCAGCAACGAGCCTTCACACATGGCAATTATGACAAAATAACACATTTGTCAACGTCAAACCCAATCAAAGCTTACAGCTCTCCCTTAAATATGTTATGGAGCATTATGTTGAGTGGAATGATGTACAGCACAAACTCGGGTCAGACTTTGCTGCAGGTATACATTATGAAGATGTAATTAATATTGCAACATAATGCTTGTGGCATGAATGATCTCTCATTGAGTCCTTCCCATTTGAAATCTCTAAATGATGTCACAGGCAACTAAAAGGAGCCCCCAGAGCATGTGCTCATGAGCCTGTGCCACCTGAGACAAGGTGAAAGGTCATCTGGACCGTTATCATATATTGTGTAAGTTCAGCTCCAAAGATTAAGGGTCGGGGGTATATTACTTTTGAGGGTTTTCAGATCAAACTGTTTAATTACTTGAAAAACTGAAATGATGTGGCTTATGTGAGGAAACCTTGACGTTTTTGTGGCGCTGCTTCCATGGTCCCCATGGATCCTCTCTTCCCCCTCCCTGACCAACGGTTTGTCAAAGCCTCTGAAATTTCATCCAGCTGATCTTCTCCCAGGCCCCCAGCCCCCCCTTCCAGGGTGCCATCTGCTCTCTTTCTCCCTCTCTCTCATTCTCACCTCCTTCCTCTCTTACTCACCTCCTTCCCCCCGCCCTCTCTCTCTCTCTCTCTCTCTCTCTCACCTCTCTCCTTTCCCTCAACGGCTCAGACACAGCTCTCAAGATGTCCTGGTCGCATGCAACCTTCCTTGTCGCTGTGCTCCTGTCACTGTCCTGTGAGTGAGTCTGCCTGCAGGGGGACTGTAATGTCAGGGAATAATATATACTTACGAGATGTGAATGAATACTTGAGGAGGATGGTGCATGTTATATTTTCTGTGATATCGCTAGAGAAACCTAGAGTGCAGTCTGAGGGCACAGTGACTCTGTTACTAGTGATAGTGGTATGGGAACATTGTGATAGAGAGGTCAACGCTGATCTGATGTTTTGTCCTATGATCATGTACCTCTGAACCCCTGCAGTATCTCAGGAGGTAGACAGTGCAGCTGTCCCCGATGATAAGGGCACTACCAAGGCAACCGACCCGAGAGGTAAGCAGCGCGACCTTCACTGAACCCTCTTTGTCTTCTGCAGCACATACAACCTAATTTCTTGGTGCGGGCTGAGACTTCAAACCTTACTGAACTCTCTCTTTTTTTTGCCTGCTGTTAAATCTACCCTCCTCTCATCTCTTATGCGATTGTAACAGAATGGAAATGTTTTGTTATGTTTGTTTTCCCTGACCTGGGAGCGAACTCACCACACTCTGCATACCAACACAATGGCTCTCAACTCAGTCTTTTCTTTATCTTTTCTTCTCAGGTCCACTGAGAGAGATCTTCATGACCGAGGCCGACGCAGCAAACTTCTTTAGACGCCGCAGCAGAAGAGCTGCCAAGTCGCAGGACGAAATTGACGGTGATTGAAGCTTTCTCTGTTTGGATCTCTTTCATGTTGCTTGGATGTTTTTGGAGTTGTTTTTCCACCAACGGTCAGTGGTGAACTGGCAATGGAGGGTGTGATGTTGCGTGTCTCTGTCTGTGGATGCCTGAATGAAGCATAGCTTGTGTGTGTAGGCATAGATGGATGGTTTGGTCCCACATCTTCTAGATCGATCAATACTTTTTAAGGTCAGCTGAACGTTTTGGTTGCAGAGGTAGCCTACTACTCCACTACGCCAGACTTTATATTACTGGATGGAGTTTATATTGCTGCAGTTGAATACAGCAATGGCTGAAGTCCCAGTGTTTTATCCGTCTTTGCAATGATTCGGTCCTGTGTGGCTCAGCTGGTAGAGCAACACCAGGGTTGTGGGTTTGATTCCCATGTGGGACCAGTAGGAACAAATATGAACATGTATGCACTCACTACTGTAAGTTGCTCTGGATAAGATTCAGCTGAATAGGTCATGTTATGACACTGAGTAAATACCGTTATGGCTGGACTGAGCTGGAGAATAGTGTTTTTACTGTGAGAAGGCTGGCCGGCGACTGGCAGCTGCAAAGCCTAGAGCACTGGACATCTCAGGTGCTATACCTTTGCCAGACCGCCTCAGACCAGAGTTGTGTTCAGTAGGGCACACTGTAGCTAAATGTTTTGCAACAGAAAACCAAACCCAGTGTTCCCATTGGACAAGTTTAGATATGATACCTCTCTGTTTCAAAAGTTTTCCCCCCACTGAACATGACCCAGCTATAAACGGTAGCATATCGGTGGCTGCCGCAGGAGATACAGGGTAGCATGGAGCATTTAGCTTCTCTCCTCCTTTTATCCTACTCAGCTAAAACCGAGGGGTAGACAAAAATCTCCACTTTCACAAGTACATGTATAATGCAGGGAAAGGTGATACTTACTGTAGTAAGTTGCAAAACTGAATGCATTTTCCACAACCCCTCTGAATCAGAGAGGTGCGGGAAACTGCCTTAATTGACATCATCAAGGTCGGGGGAGAAGTTGTTGTGGGGTTAACTGCCTCGTTCAAGGGCAGAACGGCAGATTCTTCCCACTTTAAGGATTTGAACAAGCAACCTTTCAGTTACTGTCCCAACGCTCTAACCGCTAGGACACGAGAGGAGACCTCGTGAAAGTTCCCATAACTGAGATGTTTGATTGTTCTCTTTAACTACTCAGTTGACGGCCAGGTGAGAGTTTAGCTGGAGAAAGAGAGCCGTTGAGAGGCCAGTTACTTAATGCAGAAACCCAAGACAAATTGAAGTGTTAGCTGAAAAAAAGTTAGAGCAAGAGAAGGAAAAAGAGAGAAAGAGAGCGAGGTGGAGTGATGTTTGTATCCAGTCTGGGTATGGAGAGAGCAGTTAGAAGTTGAGTGTGGAATGTGCCAACACATAGGCACAGTGGAGGGAGGGGGGTCAGAGAGATGGACAGAGTGAGAGAAAAACATGTTTACTTTTTGAAAGCCCCTTTGGCAGCCAGATGTTGACACGACTAAACCACAGTAAAGTCATATGAGAAAATGTGGATAAACCTATAGTGTGAGGCGGTCTGTACATCAACATTGCTTGCTGTTTGGGGTTTTAGGCTTGTGTTTCTGTATAAGCACATCTTTATACATGTATTTGATTGATTGTGTGTGTGTGTGTTTTTGGTTTTACGATCCTTGTGGGGATCAGAATTCACCATTAGAATAGTAAAACATGGAAAATGTAGTCAAGAGGGGACGTTTCACCGGTCCCCACAAGGAAAAAGGCTGTTTTAAGCTTCGGGGTTAGGGTTAGAGGTTAGGAGTTAAGGTCAGGGAAATTAGGATTTTGAATGGGAATCAATTGTTTGGTCCCCACAAGGATAGTATAACAAATGTGTGTGTTAGTTTGTGTTATCTGTGTGACCACTGAGTGGTTACAGTGAGGTTCAGCTCTGTTGCCAGGTAGGTATAATCAACATCAATGTGGCTTTCACCTGTATTCAAATGGGTGAACCTGTTTGACTTTGGGCTTTTATGTGGCGAGGTTATGCCAGGTAGAAGTGAGTGGGTGGGTCAAATACTTTGACAGGAGTTAGAAGCATATCACTCATGTGCCCTGTCACATTATCCTCTCGATGTGTAATTAAGTGACGTGCATACAGTGCAGTATCCCAATTGATTGACATAACCCTTGGTTGACGATATTGGTGGTCACCTTTTTGAGTTTTATTTACACTGGGTCATTAGTTCACAGCTCCCTGACCACCGACCTGCGAAGGAACGCTGCAAGCTTTACCATTTCAACTGTTCATCTGATTGTTTTTCCATTTAGTTGTTATTTACAACTACCTGACTGACCTGAATTCCCAAAATCAAATTCGTTATGCAGGCAAAGACCTGTCCCATAAAACAACAATGACGAAAAGGTCAGAGGTTAGGTGCCAGGATTAGGAGAGGATTCCATGGCCCAAACCCAGCGTCTGCCTGTGCTCTGCAGAGATCCAATCCTACGTAATGTTGTCGGTGCAGTTTGACCGCAAGTGATACAATTGAATTGACTTCCTTTTTCTCCTCCCCTATAGCTGAACAGAGGCAGGTGCTGGCTGCAGATAAGCGGAAGAGAGAGAACCATGAGGAACAGAGGAATGAGTTTGAGAACTACGCTGAGGAGGAGCATGACGGTATAATGATACACAGTGTACAAAACATTAGGAACACCTGCTCTTCCCCTAATAATAATGTATTCCATTTCTGTAGCGCTTTTCAAAATCTCAAAGCGCTTCATACAAAAACAAGCAATGCATCACCATGAGTAGCTTTAACTATAGTTAGGTCGACCAATAGGGGCCAGGTCTTTTGAGTTCATGCATCCTCCAAAGATAGAGAGAGGCAGTTCATCATGGCTTGAGAAGAGAAATGTGGTCAGGGAGATGGTTGATGAAGAAAGGGTCTAGTGGCGATCTTATAGAGGGTTGCTCTGGGAACCAGCCTGATTCATGTAGCGACTGGACTTCTCCTCCTTCGTAATGCATGTCACCCACTTGAGTGATGCCTCGGCAGCCAGAAAGCTCACCACACACCGTTCAGAGTAGTAGCTAGTTGTCCTCACTATGAGCCCTCTGCCTCAGCACTGCATTCCTCTACTGCATCTCCCATTCCTCTCACGCTTCAGGTGACTCTTCATTTGATGCTTTCAAAAGATCAGGAACCAGCAACCAAGTGACACAAAAAAGCTGATAGTGTCCAGATGCATCATTCGAACCATTAGCCAGCTAGTTAGCTAGCTAAGCCAAAAAGAGTTGACCTGCCAGTCCATCTGCAAATCTGTGGATCAAAACCACCACAAACATGCAATAAATCTGCAATAAAAATCAATGTTTTCAAAAACAAAACAGCTGATAAAAAAAACAGTACATATTTACAGGAACTCTTTGCTTAGAGGCTGCTACTAGGGCACCATGGCAACTACCATGACATAGACTGACCAGGTGAACACATGTGAAAGCTATGATCCTTTATTGTTGGATCCACTTTAATCAGTGTATATGGGGGGGGCAGTTTAAAGAAGGATTTTTAAGCCTTGAGACACTTGAGACATGGATTGTGTATGTGTGCCATTCAGAGGGTGAATGGGCAAGACAAAAGATTTCAGTGCCTTTGAACGGGGTATGGTAGTAGGTGCCAGGAGCACTGGTTTGACTATGTCAAGAACTGTGGTGCTGCTGGGTTTTTCCACGCTCAACAGTTTCCTGTGTGTATCAAGAATGGCTTGGCACCTTGTCGAGTCCATGCCCCGACGAATCGAGGCTGTTCTGAGGGCAAAAGGGGGTGCAACTCAATATTAGGAAGATGTTCCTAAGGTTTTGTACACAGTGTAATAATACCCTAATATACAGTATAAACAATAACAGGTTATTTTGTATTCTACTCCTGTAACAGTTTCTCTTTTATTGTTGGTGTATAATCAGAGCACAGTATGGCAGTAGCCTATGTGTATCAGTGAACTGATCCAGTAACACTTCATCCAGTAGCGTGATCGGTCTACCCTCGTCATTCCCTCCCATAACTTACCTCTGGCCTTAGAGCAAGACGAGAGGACACGGGAGAGCACCGAGCAGTGGCGAGAGTTCCACTATGACGGCCTGCATCCCCCCCAGGAGTACAACCGCCAGTCTACCTGAGACATCACCGCCCTACTGGAGAACAGTGGTATTACAGCAGGCAGGACACAGAGGGCTACGCCCCCTACTATAATAGTAAATGTAACTTTTTATAATGTCATGTACGCTTCCATAAATACTTTGGAAAGACTTTAGGTAGGTGTTCTCTTTTAGATATACCTTATAAATAATATTTCTAAAGAAACAAATTAATGTTATTCTTCTGTACTAGTTTGAACGTTTGCATGTGTGTTGCATTTTCGCATGTTGTGTGACTATACAATGATGTAGATTTGAACATGTTTATACTTATATACAGCTTTAGTAGGAAGTGTACATACACTTAGGTTGGAGTCATTAAAACTCATTTTTCAACCACTCCACAAATTTCTTGTTAACAAACTATAGTTTTGGCAAGTCAGTTAGAATATCTACTTTGTGCATGACACAAGTAATTTTTCCAACAATTGTTTACAGACAGATCATTTAACTTCTAATTCCCCGTATCACAATTCCAGTGGGTCAGAAGTTTACATACACTAAGCTTGGAAAATTCCAGAAAATGATGTCATGGCTTTAGAAGCTTCTGATTGACTCAAATGATTTCAAGGCCTATTTCAAGGCCTTCCTTCAAATTCAGTGCCTCTTTGCTTGACATCATGGGAAAATCAAAAGAAATCAGCCAAGACCTCAGAAAAACAATTGTAGACCTCCACAAGTCTGGTTCATCCTTGGGAGCAATTTCCAAATGCCTGAAGGTACCACATTCATCTGTACAAACAATAGTACGCAAGTATAAACACAATGGCACCACGCAGCCGTCACACCTCGCAGGAAGGAAAAGCCTTCTGTCTCCTAGAGATGAATGTGCTTTGGTGCAAAAAGTGCAAATCAATCCCAGAACAACAAAGGACTTTATGAAGATGCTGGAGGAAACAGGTACAAAAGTATCTATATCCACAGTAAAATGAGTCCTATATTGACATAACCTAAAAGGCCGCTCAGCAAGGAAGAAGCCACTCCCCCAAAACCGCCATAAAAGAGGCAGACTTCGGTTTGCAACTGCACATGGGGACAAAGATCGTACTTTTTGGAGAAATGTCCTCTGGTCTGATGAAAGAAAAATAGAACTGTTTGGCCATAATGACCATCGTTATGTTTGGAGGGAACAGGGGGAGGCTTGCAAGATGAAGAACACCATCCCAACTGTGAAGCACGGGGGTGGCAGCATCATGTTGTGGGGGTGCTTTGCTGCAGGAGGGACTGGTGCACTTCACAAAATAGATGGCATCATGAAGAGGGGAAATTATGTGGATATATTGAAGCAACATCTCAAGACATCGGTCAGGAAGTTAAAGCTTGGTCGCAAATGGGTTTTCCAAATGGACAATAACCCCAAGCATACTCCCAAAGTTGTGGCAAAATGGCTTAAGGAAAACAAAGTCAAGGTATTGGACTGGCCATCACAAAGCCCTGACCTCAATCCTATAGAAAAGGTGTGGGCAGAACTGAAAAAGCATGTGCAAAAAGGAGGCCTACAAACCTGACTCAGTTACACCAGCTCTGTCAGGAGGAATGGGCCAAAATTCACCCGACTTATTGTGGGAAGCTTGTGGAAGGCTACCCGAAACGTTTGACCCAAGTTAAACAATTTTAAGGCAATGCTGCCAAATACTAATTGAGTGTATGTAAACTTCTGACCCACTGGGAATGTGATGAAAGAAATAAAAACTTAAATAAATCAGTCTCTCAACTATTATTCTGACATGTCACATTCTTAAAATAAAGTGGTGATCCTAACTGACCTAAGACAGGGAATTTTTGCTAGGATTGTGAAAAACTGAGTTTAAATGTATCTGGCTAAGGTGCATATATATATATATATATAAAATTACACACAGTTGAACCTGGATAACCTTCCATTTATTTATTTATTTATATATATATACACATACATATATACATACACACACACACACACACACACACGCACACACACCAGTGAAAAGTTGACACACCTACTCATTCCAGGGTTTTTCTTTATTTTTACTATTTTCTACATTGTAGAATAATAGTGAAGACATCAAAACTATGAAATAACACATATGGAATCATGTAGTAAACAAAATAAAGTGTTAAACAAATCAAAATATATTTTATAATTGAGATTCATCAAAGTAGCCACCCTTTGCCTTGACAGCGTTGCATGCTCTTGGCATTCTCTCAACCAGCATCATGAGGTAGTCACCTGGAATGCATTTCAAATAACAGGTGTGCGTTGTTAAAAATGTATTTGTGGAATTTCTTTCCTTCTTAATGCGTTTGAGCCCATCAGTTGTGTTGTAACAAGGTATACAGAAGATAGCCCTATTTGGTAAAAGACCAAAACCATATTATGGCAAGAACAACTCAAATAAGCAAAGAGAAAGGACAGTCCATCATTACTTTAAGATATGAAGGTCAGTCAACACGGAAAATTTCAAGAACTTTGAAAGTTTCTTCAAGTGCAGTTGCAAAAACCATCAAGCACCATGATGAAACTGGCTCTAATGAGGACTGCCACAGGAAAGGAAGACCCAGAGTTACTTCTGCTGCAGAGGATAAGTTCATTAGAGTTTACCACCCTCAGAAATCGGCAATTAACTGCTTCTCAGATTGCAGCCCAAATACAGTGGGGCAAAAAAGTATGTAGACAGCCACCAATTGTGCAAGTTCTCATACTTAAAAAGATGAGAGAGGCCTGTAATTTTCATCATAGGTACACTTCAACTATGACAGACAAAATGAGAAAAAAAATCCACAAAATCACATTGTAGGATTTTTAATGAATTTATTTGCAAATTATTTGCAAATTATGGTGGTCAATAACAAAAGTTTCTCAATACTTTGTTATATACCCTTTCTTGGCAATGACAGAGGTCAAACATTTTCTGTAAGTCTTCACACACTGTTGCTGGTATTTTGGCCCATTCCTCCATGCAGATCTCCTCTAGAGCAGTGATGTTTTGGGGCTGTTGCTGGTCAACACAGACTTTCAACTCCCTCCAAAGGTGTTCTATGGGGTTGAGATAAGGAGACTGGCTAGGCCACTCCAGGACCTTGAAATGCATCTTACGAAGCCACTCCTTCGTTGCCCGGGCAGTGTGTTTGGGATCATTGTCATGCTGAAAGACCCAGCCATGTTTCATCTTCAATGCCCTTGCTGATGGAAGGAGGTTTTCACTCCAAATCTCACGATACATGGCCCCATTCATTCTTTCCTTTACACGGATCAGTCGTCCTGGTCCCTTTGCAGAAAAACAGCCCCAAAGCATGATGTTTCCACCCCCATGCTTCACAGTATTTATGGTGTTCTTTGGATGCAACTCAGCATTCTTTGTCCTCCAAACACAACGAGTTGAGTTTTTACCAAAAAGTTCTATTTTGGTTTCATCTGACCATATGACATTCTCCCAATCTTCTTCTGGATCATCCAAATGCTCTCTAGCAAACTTCAGACGGGCCTGGACATGTACTGGCTTAAGCAGGGGGACACGTCTGGCACTGCAGTATTTGAGTCCCTGGCAGCGTAGTGTGTTACTGATGGTAGGCTTTGTTACTTAGGTCCTAGCTCTCTGCAGGTCATTCACTAGGTCCCCCCATGTGGTTCTGGGATTTTTGCTCACCGTTCTTGTGATCATTTTGACCCCACGGGGTGGGATCTTGCGTGGAGCCCCAGATCGAGGGAGATTATCAGTGGTCTTGTATGTCTTCCATTTCCTAATAATTGCTCCCACAGTTGATTTCTTCAAACCAAGCTGCTTACCTATTGCAGATTCAGTCTTCCCAGCCTGGTGCAGGTCTACAATTTTGTTTCTGGTGTCCTTTGACAGCTCTTTGGTCTTGGCCATAGTGGAGTTTGGAGTGTGACTGTTTGAGGTTGTGGACAGGTGTCTTTTGTACTGATAACAAGTTCAAACAGGTGCTATTAATACAGGTAACGAGTGGAGGACAGAGGAACCTCTTAAAGAAGTTACAGGTCTGTGTTGTTTGTAGGTGACCAAATACTTATTTTCCACCATAATTTGCAAATAAATTCATTAAAAATCCTACAATGTGATTTTCTGGATTTTCTTTTCTTATTTTGTCTGTCATAGTTGAAGTGTACCTATGATGAAAATTACAGGCCTCTCTCATCTTTTTAAGTGGGAGAACTTGCACAATTGGTGGCTGACTAAATACTTTTTTGCCCCACTGTATATGCTTCACAGAGTTCAAATAACAGACATTGCAACATCAACTGTTCAGAGGAGACTGCGTGAATCAGGCCTTCATGATTGAATTGCTGCAAAGAAACCATTACTAAAGGATGCCAAAAAACACGAGCAAAGGAAATTAGAGCGGTGGAAATCTGTCCTTTGGATTGATGAGTCCAAATTGGAGATTTTTGGTTCCAACCGCTGTGTCTTTGTGAGACGCAGAGTAGGTGAACGGATGATCTCCGCATGTGTGGTTCCCACCATGAAGCATGAAGGATGAGATGTGATGGTGCTTTGCTGGTGACACTGTAGGGTATTTATTTAGAATTCAAGGCACACTTAACCAGCATGGCTACCACAGCATTCTGCAGCGATACGCCATCCCATCTGGTTTGCGCTTAGTGGGACTATCATTTATTTTTCAACAGGACAATGACCCAAAACACACCTCCAGGTTGTGTAAGGGCTATTTGACCAAGGAGAGTGATGGAGTGCTGCATCAGATGACCTGGCTTCAACAATCACCCAACCTCAATCAGAATGAGATGGTTTGGGATGAGTTGGACTGCAGAGTGAAGGAAAAGCAGCCAACAAGTGCTCAGCATATGTGGGAACTCCTTCTAGACGGTTGGGAAGCATTCCAGGTGACTCCCTCATGAACCTGGTTGAGAGAATGCAAAGAGCGTGCAAAGCTGTCATCAAGGCAAAGGGTGGCTACTTTGAAGAATCTCAAATATATTGTGATTTGTATAACACTTTTTTAGTTACTACATGATTCCATATGTGATTCATAGTTTTGATGTCTTCACTATTATTCTACAATGTAGAAAATAGTAAAAAAGAAAGAAAGACCCAAACTTTGGACTGGCACTGTATGTGTGTATACACACACACACACACACACACGGTCAAAAGTTTTAGAATACCTACTCATTCAAGGGTTTTTCTTTATTTTGACTATTTTCTACATTGTAGACATCACTATGAAATGATGTAGTAACCTAAAAAAAAGTGTTACACTTTTTTGGCTACTACATGATTATTTCATAGTTTATGTCTTCACTATTATTCTACAATGTAGAAAATAGTCCAAAAGAAAAACCCTTGAATGAGTAGGTGTTCTAAAGCCTTTGACCGGTGGTGTAATATTTCTGTTTTATTAGTCACTGCTTTGCAATAGCACTCCACAGTAAGCCCCCTGGAGTTAAGTATATTCTTACTTTTTATTAGATTTTATTCAAGAGTTAGTCATCTTGTAGTCCAATTTATCACAACCTATATACACAGTATCTCTCAAACAAAGTGCTTTTCATGCATGTTTGTAAAAGCTTTATATTTCGTGCTTTGTATCATGCTGTTTTTGAAAAGAACATACAGTATTTGTAACGTAGAAAATCAATAAACACTGCAATCCAAGCAAATATGGTTACTGAGATGTATATCTACAAAAGGACAAGAGGATCTACATCTTCATGAACATATATCTATACTCATAGTTTACTGCCCCTGAGAAGTAGTTTTTCAAGTCCTTTTACATCAACATTGCACATTGAGATCTACAATTGTGCTCAACATCAAAACATACTAATTTCAAGCTTTTAAGTTGCATCCAGGGTTGGGGGTCAATACCATTTGAAATAAAGTCCATTCAGAAAGTAAACTGAATGAAATGAAATCTACCCTGGTTCCATACATGTCGAACAGTGAAATATTAAGCAGTGGTATCACAGGTAAAAACGCTTGCTAGACAGATTTCCCTCCTCCTTGCAGGGTGAAGACCGTTCGTTTTGGGAGAGAGGAGTGAAGACAGAGAGTGAGGACAGCGAGAGAGACAGCAACTGGCTGCTAAATTCAAAGGACGGGTATGAAAGTACACTGACCAAACAGTGTGTGAGCACTTCTGGGAACAGCCAGCGCCTGGGGGGGAAGAAGCAAAGCAGCACAGGTAACTAAAGTTGGCTATACTACACAGGCTCCTACAAAATTATTCTGCAATGGAGCACTGATTATCAAATGACTTCAATCTTTATTTCTTAGTTTGTCATATGTGTTTAAATTGAACTCTATTGCAGCGGTCATTGTTATAATACGCATCATTTCAGTCTCATCCCAATGATTATTTAAAAAAAAACAATGCCCCCAAAATGGGATATGTCAAACTGTCCATTCCACGTAAGGTTCATCCCCACCAAATTGTTTTAATTATGAGCTGAACTGTCCTGACGGGACACGTAAGAATATGCAAAGCTTGCTTTAGTCAATACATGCATCATCATCATAAACGTCAACCTCAGCATCATAACTGGGATTTCATTTCATCAAATTGTCAAAGTATCTCCCTGAGAACAGGTCACAAAGCTATGCTATCTTTATGCTAATGATGGCATCACAGTTACATCGCAATTATTCATAAGTAACAACTATACATTTGAACCTTCTACTGACAAAATATTTGACCGTTTATACATTACAACGTAAAAGTCTTGTGACACATTTACAAATTTTCCCCCTGTAAGTAAAGTTCTTACAAGAGTCAGAATAAGAAAATAAATCATTCAATACCTTTCAATCAGGAAAAGTGTACGATGAATGCATAACTGTCACAACCGGCATTACCGTCACAACCGGCCGTCAAAACTGCTCTTGCCAGTTGTCTCACACTAGTAAAGCAGGTGTGTGTATGATTCTGCAGATAGATGTGTTTCTCTGACATTATATATCCAGAAAACATAAAGCAAATATATATATATAACCGCTATGCCCTACAGTTGGGAATAATGAACCAGTGATTTTACTCAACCTTAACTGCAGCTAAAAATTAAAACTAGAAATTAGGATAAGAAGTCATCACTATTTTAGCCTTGAATGCTGTTTCAGTTTCATAAAAGTAACTCCTCACAATGGTTTCAGGGTGCAATTTTGAACACAAGGCATAGAGGGCGTGATGCCCCTGACACTCACAGTCTCAGAATTACAGCAGTCTCAATAACAAAGACTAATAAAAACATGGTGAGTTCCCATAAGGAGAAGAAAACGTAATAATTCCATGCGGCAGCATTTGAAAAGAAACACATTCATTGGACCAGCGCTGTTTCTGATTTTACAGGAGATAAGCATTGAAAACGTGACCAGCGGTTGGGAAACAAGTAGTAAAGTGTCTGTAGCTCATTTGAAAAAAAAACGTTTAAACGAATAGAATGACAGTAAAACAGTTAAGTTATTTGTTGGCTGAGTAGTTAACAGAAATTCTCTACGATTGTGTTTATTTTCCACTTTGATGGCAAACTTTCTGTATTGCTAACATTCACTTCCAGTCATTTTCGCTCCAGCGCTGGTCCAATGAATTTGTTTATATTCGAACGCATCTGCACAGAATTATTACGTTGTCTTAACCTTCTCCATCTTCAACCTAGCATAGTGTGGCCTCATAACACCACCAATGTCCCATACAAAACAGGTCTTCTTGTCTTCTGGAGGACAGTCTTACAACACGGCAGTGTTTGAAGTGGAATGACAAAGATGCCGGTATTCATTTCAGGAGCCAGGCTCATTTTCATTTTACAGTACAATATTTTCAATGTCCGTGTTCATATTTTAGAGTGAACATTCTATAAGAGGTGAACATTTTGTGTTGCAATCCGTACCGAGTGCACCAACCCAATTTAAACACTGGGAAACTAAACCCTCTGGTCAGTAGACAGAGAGAGAGAGAGAGACAGTATTCTTCCTCATCTCTTCACCACCAGACCTGTGGTCCGTTAGGAAGTAGAATGTTCAAATAGGCATGTATCATGTAGAACAGATATGATTGTCTGTTTGATAGAATAGGAAATCCTGTGAGCTCTCTTCATTATATTTCACATCTCTGAATACACTTACTGTGGTTGGGTACAGACAGAGTGCTGCCCTGAGAACGCAGTAAGTGCTGAGCCATGGTAAATAGAAGGGGTCCTCAAGTCCTCAATCCCAACAGCTGATAATGGGCGGGATGGGCAGACTAGGAGAGAAATTCTGGAATTCTGAGGGGCTGAATTAGAATACCAACTCAAAGCTCTGTGGTCTCCCAACTGACCTCCCGCGGAACCTGACGTCATTTAGTCCCCATGTGGATGGTAGTGACTGTGGAGGGGCGTGGACGGAGTGGCTCCACCGCTGCAGCTGTAGCCACAACCTGTAGTTCTGCCTGTGGTTCCCCTCTGATGCTGGCAGGGGCACTGCAGGCTGCAGTGGAGAGAGGCAGAGTGGGCAGAGGTTGTGGAGGACCTGAGGGGAGAAGATCACTAGAATCACTCAAAAGTTACACATCCTTGATAGATCCAAAATACCAGACTAAACCGGTAAAGTAACATAAAGGCGTCATTCAGTTACCATCTTTGCGTGAGAGGGTGGCACAGTCTACAGACATGCTCTTGGCCAGCATAGAGTTCGGTCCCTGTTGGTCAAAGCTCATACTGCTGCCAAAGCTGCTGTTCAGACTACTGCCCAGCTGCAAGCGCCTCATATGACGAATCACTGCCGTGGCGTTAAACGCTTGCTGTGGAGGAAACAGAGAGGGAGAAGGAGGGAGAGGAGGCAGGTGAGGAGAGATGGCGAGAACAGGCATGTAAAATAGGAAGGATAACTATGTTTATGTTGGACACAATTTAAAATGTGTACATTGTAAATTGGTACTTTTTGCATGCTTGGGTGTTTAATATGAATGTGTTATTTAATACATTTCATGTGGGATGGGCCACAGGGGGTGACAGAATCTCCCCCCCCCCAAAAAAAAAGAGAGAAGAGTAAATTGTGTACCCACCCTCCATTTGCTTTTGGCAAAATTTTTCCTCATCTGCCGACTGACTGATTCATGGATGTTCTTGCAGAGAGCCGTGTCCCCAGCAATCCTGAAATACAATGTCTGTTTATTGGTTAAAAAGTATTGATAAAGAACATGTAGTGTGCAGATGTTTTTCTTTTATCATGGTTAAAAAAATCCTGGCCTGAGTACCTAGATAGGATGTGTACTGACCGGTCTCACGTTATATAATACCCACCTGTTACAACCACCCTTTGTGAGTCTATATAAACTCTATCAAGCCACCTGCCCAAGTCACAATAGGCCCAAGACGCAATGGCTCAAATGCAACGGACAGGCATCATTTATCCTGCAGGTTACCGCTGGATTTCTTAAAATGCTACTAACATGAGATTACGTGCACCTGCGGGCTAAACTAGGCTTGATTGCAGCAAAAAACCCACTAAGGATAAACCAGCAGATCAGTTGATCTCTCGTTGTTTCCATATGAATTGTTTATGATACCAGACAGCTAGTCGAGGTTCTCTGTTTCAAATATCGACCTATCAGGAGCATTGGAAAACGTAAGGCTGATGAATGTGAAAATACTTGTAGTAGTCCTATATTTCATTCAAACATTTCACCTTAAATATGGCAAAACAATATAATATATGCCAATCGAATTAACTTTAGACTACATTTTCCTTTGATAAAAAAATAAAATGTTCAATTTACTTGATTTAGTTACGCATTTCAAATAAGGACTGTCCAGGGATATTTTACCCCCCAATCTTGATAAGAATTTACCATATCAGACTATTTTATTTTAAAGACAGTTGTATTTAATGGACTATATAAATTGGAAACAAATGAAAGAACGAGTAGGCTACACCGTCAACATTAGTATTCCGTTTCATACACAGTGTCGGGTAAACTGCCATAGTAGACTTGCCGTGGTAAAGGAGGAAATGCTTCATTTCAGTTGTACGGAATGATTGTCAAATATAGAAATCGTCCTTAGTCTGCTCATAAAGTAGGACTAAGTTGTTCCAATGATAATAACAACCGGAGGGCAAAATTGTCTTGGCAATGTAATCATGACTAAAAAGACAACATCGACATCCCCGTTAGGGAGAGGTAAATCGCTGGCCAATGTTGGTTGCAGTTGAGATCAGCTGTGTGAGTGATTTTAGCACGTATTGATGGTTTAATGAGACATCAGCTGGTAATAACCTGGTGGCTTTTGATGGTTGCAATTTTGCATAATTTGCATCCGTGGGTCTCTGTCTTCCCAACCCCCGACTGATTCCCCCCCAGTCTCAGACCAGGAGAGGAGAGAGTTTAGGAGGAGGGGAGGGAGTCATGGTGACAGATGACAGTGGGAGGACACGCATGGCACTGCTCTACGTAACACCTGCATCATCCAGGCATCCTCTATCTGCGTCAGCTTTCACCATGGTGCATTGTTCCCTTTGATTGTTTGGTCCCAATTCACTTACCACCCCTTCCCATTGTTCCTAACACTTTGATGTTTACAGATCGGTAAGGTGGAAGAGATATGAGGAGGCTTTAACGGGCTCTACCTACCCAGACCCTTCAGATCTGCAAACATCAATGGGTTAGGGCAAAGAGAAAGGGGTATGGAGTAAATTGGGACCAGTATGATGGTGCTCAGTCAGTCTGGTGGCAATCAGACACTCACCAGGGGTGGGCTAGAGCCTGGTCACAGGTGAATCTCTTCTGTGGATCCTTCTCCATCAGAGAGCTGATGAACTCTTTGGCTGTATGTGGAAGATACACACAATCTCACTCATGGGACTGTATACCATGTGCCATTAATTCAAGATTGCAATTACACACAAACAATTGTATACGTGCACACACATTCATATACAAGCCCAGCTATGTCTTACTATACTCGTGTGGACTTTTTGGAGACCAACAATTGATTCCCCATTCAAAATCTTATTTTCCCTAACCCCCTTTCCATTTCCCTCACCCCTAGTCCTTACCCTGACCCCTAAACCTAACCGTAAAATCTCAATTTTACAAGTGAGGACCGGAGAAATGTCCTCACTTCACTGAATTTCAGTTGGTTTACTATTCTTATGAAGACATCGGGTACTGGATCCTGTGTGGCTCAGTTGGTAGAGCATGGTCCTTGCAATGCCAATGTGGTGGGTTCAATTCCCACAGGAGACGAGTTTGAAAAAAAGTATGAAAATATATGCACTCACTACTTTAAGTAGCTCTGGGTAAAAGTGTCGGCAAAATGACTAGAATGGCAAATGAGCATGTGTACAGATGCAAACACACACGGCTCACCTGAATCCGATATATCATCCCAATAGGGTGCATCAAACTCATAGTCTGCCTTGAGTATCTGCTCAAACAACTTAGAGTCATTCTCGTCATAGAATGGAGGGTAACCACACAACCTTGGGGACAGATAACATATCAATATACAGTGCCTACAGAAAATATTCACACCCTTGACTCATTCCACATTGTGTTGTGTTACAGCCTGAATTAAAAATGTAGCTATTATTTCTTTCTTTACATTTACATAAGTATTCACACCTTGTAGCCCATACATGTCAGAATCACCTTTGGCAGTGAATACGGCTGTAACTCTTTCTGGGTGAGTCTCTAAGAGCTTTGAACACCTGCATTGAACAATATTTGCACATTATTCTTAAAAAATATATAAACAAGCTGGTTGTTGATCCTTGCTAGACAGCCAATTTGAAGTCTTGCCATATATTTTCAAGCCGATTTAGGTCAAAACTGTAACTAAGCCACTCAAGAACATTCAATGTCATCTTGGTAAGCAACTCCTGTGTAGACTTGGCCTTGTGTTTTTAGGTTACTGTCATGCTGAAAGGTGACGTTGACTCCCAGTGTCTGTTGAAGAGTGGTAACTCAGTGATGTGTTTTGTTGGATTCACCCCAAACATAACGCTTTGTATTCAGGACATGAAGTTAATTTCTTTGCTGCAGTTTTACTTTAATGCTTTATTGCAAACAGGATGCATGTTTTGAAATATTTGCTATTCTGTACAGGCTTCCTTCTTTTTCACTGTCATTTAGGTTAGTATTGTGGAGTAACTTCAATGTTGTTGATCCATCCTCTGTTCTCTTCCATCACAGCCATTCAACTCCGTAATTGTTTTACCTCTCTGGTCTTTGTGGTTGAATCAGTGTCTGAAATTCACTGCACGACCTTACAGATAAATGTATGTGTGTCGTACAGAGATGAATTAGTCTTTCAAAAATCACGTTAAACACTATTATTGCACACAGAGTGAGTCCATGCAACTTATTATGTGACCTTTTTAAACACATTTTTACTCCTGAATTTATATAGGCTTGCCTTAACAAAGGGGTTGAATACATAGACAAGACATTTCAGCATTCCATTCATTTGTTAAAAAAAGATCTAATCACATCATTTCACTTTTGACATTATGGGGTATTGTGCCTAGGCCAGTGACACACACAAAAAGAAAACGTTGTTATGAGGTACTTACAGAATGTAGGCGATGACTCCGATAGACCAGCAGTCCACTGCCTTGCTGTAGGGCTTCTGAGCCAGAACCTCTGGGGCTGTGGAGAACATCATAAGGTTCAGGGGGAGATTTAGAACATTGAGGCCTTGCATAACAATCCCTGCGTTGAGCTTGTATTGACACTAGCAAAGTATGTTCCAAACATACTGGTGTGGATAGGAAATAAGGCTTCTTCCACATTAACCCCTAAGTAAACAAGGACGCAATAGAAGTAAGGGAGAACCAAAGCTCTGCTGCCATATGTTCTTATGGAGTGTTGTTCAGAAACCACCCACTACTTCACCACTGTATCTACCAAACTCCTATTCATTTTGTTTGGGTGAGGTTTCCTCCGGTCCAATTAGGTGAATTATGTTTAGGTTAACCCAGAAGTAGAGATATGTTTAGATTATGTCACTACTGCAGACTTCCTTATGTCATGTCTTCCTTCCGTTTTACCTAATGAAACCCAGAGCAGGTTGCACTGTAACACGTTACGCTATATCTCAACTAACCCGTTAATGGGCGATAAACTGCAACAAGGCTCAAGATTCAAGGCCTGGTTATTTCATGTTCACGAATGTTGCATTTTACCTAATGAAGCCCATAGCGGGTGGTAACTGTAACAAAAGGTCTACCCGTTAAAGAGATTACGTGCTACACCAGGAAACCCATTGTGAGTGGTAACCGTAACAAAAAAAAAGGTCTATACTTTACTCCAGCATACCCATTACGGGCGGTAACTATAGAAACAAGGTTGCTATATTCACGTCAGGGGAATTTAGTGAAGTGTCATCCTAATCGCAACGCACCTGCTTGTTATTGCATTTCCATTTCCTTTTGAGCGTGTTGCACTTGCATTCAGTAGCGTGTATGAATCACATGATTATGAAGGCATAACTGAAAGCATGCATACTTTTTTTTGTTGCATTTATGTCGTTTTGTCTTTGTGATGTACTTGTCTATTCACATTCTATATTAGGTATATTATGTTTCATGTTCGGTGTGGACCCCAGGAAGAGTAGCTGCTGCTTTAGCAGTAGCTAATATGGATCCTAACAGCCCAGAGGGTAGAGAGAACAGCCTCACCCACATATCCTGGCGTCCCACAGGCAGTGGCCATCACGTCTCCTGTCCCCTCCATCTTAGACAGACCAAAGTCACTGATCATGATCTTGGCCTCGTCATGGGGGTTGTAGTAAAGCAGGTTCTCTGGCTGAGGAAAGAAACGATCAATATTGGGAAATACGCGATTTGAGCTCTGTGTATATGTGTCTTACTCAGTACCTTGAGGTCCCTGTGTACGATGCCCATGTCGTGGAGGTAGTTGACAGCGTCAAGCACCTGTTTAATGAGTCTGCTGGCGTCCATCTCTGTGTAGAAACCCTTCTCTACGATGCGGTCAAACAACTCACCACCAGACACCCTGAGACAGAGACAGAGGTTGAGTCAATCTAACCCAACCGTAACCCTAGCATCAAGTCTATTTCCGGGGTTCAACTTCAACCCTAACCATAACCCTGGCTTCATGTCCAGTTCCTGGTTCAACCCTAGCCTCAACCCCAACCCTTTACGATGCAGTCAAACAGCTTTCGTTCAGATACTTTGAGGAGATTGAGGACTGAATGAACCTAACCCTCACTTAGGGCTGGTTCCCAAGATACTTAAAACACATGTCACCCTAACGAAGCTTCGTGTCGAAATGTTGGTGAATAAATGATTGCATCGGAGCTAGTGTGCAGCTTTTATCTTTTCTTTCAAACTTTTCAGACACTTAATCTTAGTCCTGAATGAAAAGGCTATTTCAATAGAGATTCTCCATTGATCATGCCTTTTTTTAAATCAGTCAAGGCTAAATCCATGTCTGGGAAACTGACCCTAGAGATTCTTTTTAAATTAGTATTTTGCCAGACTGTGTTTGCTACAGTGTTACAACCATGACACAAAAGAAACATAGAAGCAACTCTTTGGGAATGCTTACATCCACACAGGTTTGCTTTTGTATTGCCAAGGCCAAATGCACCTCGATAACCCCTGAACGCCTACTGCAGCAAAACATGATACGTTATCACAGTGATTTGATTTGGACCAGTGCTCACACGGACACAGAGTACCGGCACATCTTATTTTCATTACAGACACCTCTTATAGAAATATGAACACCGGTCCTGCATTATCAGAAAGACAGACAGACATATACAAGATACAGACAGACAAAATGGTGGTTGAGGTACTGTACTCACAACTGCATGATGAGGTATAGGTGGTTGGAGCTCTCATAGATGTCCTCCAAAGCCACAATGTTCTCATGTTTTATCCTGAAGAGGGGAAACTTATTTAATTGGCTTACTGTTTTACTACCCTCTGATCATTTCAATGCACAGCACAATAAAGCACAATTTCCTCACCAAATAGTTTTATTCATTGCATTCATCACAACAAAGCAATGTCAGTCCCAAACAGCACCATATTCCCTATAGTGCACTACTTTTGACCAGAGTCCATTTGAAACGCAGCTATTTTCATGTTAAATTTCTTTGAATCATCAAGTGTTTTCAATTTTCTTTCTGTTCTCAATAGGCCATAGAAAAAATCTGTGTGGGCGAAAAGTGTGTGTGTGTGTGTGTGTGTGTGTGTGTGTGTGTGTGTGTGTGTGTGTGTGTGTCTGGTGACAAGGCAGACAATGAACTTGTTGAAACCTCTACTTCAGTGTTTCACCAGCAGCAAGGAGAAATGTCTTAATCCCAAATTGCACCCTATTCCCCATATTGTGCCCTACTTTTGACCAAAGTCCATTGAGCTACATAGGGAATAGGGTGCTATTTGAGACACACAGAAAGAAAGTCCCTCTGCTCAGAGTTCTAACTAATCATAGGGTGTCCACCCACTCTCCCCAATGTGAGTAAAAAAAGGACTTGGTGATGAAATTTCACTTCCTTACGTTATAAAACACACTTTACCAAGACAAATATGATAATTCATGTTCTGAATCGTTCAGAGGGGTCTTTCTCGAACATTTCATAAACATACCTAAAAAAGTCAGATTTCGTAAACTGATACATCCCATAATAAGCAACGAGCTCTGTTGATAGCAGTGCAGTTTTCTCGGAAAAACTTCAGTCGATTTCATATTTTGTGGTTGTTGTCTTTAAATTTGTTTCTGTGGGTCGCAAAGGGCTAAATCTGTGTGACACGAGCTGAAGTCAATGTAAAAGGCTTTGAAAATAGAAAGCTTAGTATGCGCTCAGAAATGTTAGAAAAACAGGAATTTTAAATTAATCTGAAAAGTGCATCTAGTACTAAAATATGAAAACACTACATGTCATGTCTCAAAATCAATATCCATCTTACCTCTAAATTGTTTAATGTCCTACAGATTCGAGAAGATATATGACAAGTTTATTTAAAATCACTCAAAATCATGGCAAAGCATATTCTGTAGGAGGGGTTAATATCAATTTCTAATAATTTCACAAGATTTATATGAATCGGGTCATGAACATATAGACTTTGAAATTAACATTTGGTTGCTCCCTGCCTATAGGCAGAAACTCAAACAGGAAGTACCCGTGCTAAGACTATGCAACGCTGGTCTGACCAATCGGAATCCACTCTTCAAGATAGTTTTGATCATGCGGACTGGGATATGTTGCAGGTAGCCTCCGAGAACAACATTGATGAATACATTGATATGGTGACTGAGTTTATCAGGAAGTGTATAGGAGATGTTGTACCCACTGTGACAATTAAAACCTACCCTAACCAACAAACGTGGATATATGGCAGCATTCGCAAAAAAACAAGCGAGAATCACCGCATTTAACTATGGCAAGGTGACTGGGAATATGGCCAAATACAAAACGGTGTAGTTATTCCCTCCGTAAGGCAATCAAACAGGCAAAATGTCAGTATAGAGACAAAGTAGATTCGTAATTCAACGCCTCAGATACGAGACATATATGGCAGGGTCTACAGATTGTAACGAAAAACAAAAAGAAAAGAAGCCACATCACGGTCACCGATGTCAAGTTAAACACCTTCTTCGCCCGCTGTGAGGATAACACAGTGCCACAGACGCGGCCTGCTGCCAAAGACTGTGGGCTCTCCTCCTCCAAGGCTGATGTGAGCAAGATATTTAAGCATGTTAACCCTCGCAAGGCTGCCGGCCCAGACGGCATCCCTAGTCGCTTACTCAGAGCATGCGCAGACCAGCTGGCTGGAGTGTTTACAGACATATTCAATCTCTCCCTATCTTAGTCTGCTGTCCCCACATGCTTCAAGATGGTCACCATTATTTCTGTACCCAAGAAAGCAAAGGTAGCTGAACTAAATGACTATTGCCCCATAGCACTCACTTCTTTCATCATGAAGTGCTTTGAGAGACTAGTCAAGGACCATATCACCTCTACCTTACCTCACACCGTAGACCCATTTCAATTTGCCCCAATAGATCCACAGATGATGCAATCACCATCACACTGCACAGTGCCCTATCCCATCTGTACAAGAGGAATACCTGTACAGTAGGAATGCTGTTCATTGACAATAGCTCAGCATTCAACACCATAGTACCCTCCAAGCTCATCATTTAGCTCGAGGCCCTGGGTCTGAACCCCACCCTGTGCAACTGGGTCCTGGATTTCCTGACGGGCCACCCCCAGGATGTGAAAGTAGGAAACAAACCTCCACTTCGTTGATTCTCAACACTGGGGCCCCACAAGGGTGCGTGCTCAGCCCCCTCCTGTACTCCTTGTTCACCCATGACAGCGTGGCCACGCAAGCCTTCAACTCAATCATCAAGTTTGTGGACGACAACAATAGGCCTGATTACCAACAATGACGAGACAGGCTACAGGGAGGAGGTAAGGGTCCTGGGAGTGTGGTGCCAGGAAAATAACCTTTCACTCAACGTCACCAAAACAAAGGAGCTGATCATGAACTTCAGGAAACAGCAGAGGGAACACCCCCCTATTGTCATCGACCGGACCGCAGAAGAGAAGGTGGAAAGCTTCAGCAGCGTACACATCACTGACACACTGAAATGTTCCACTCACACAGCCAGTGTAGTGAAGAAGGTGCAACAGCGCCTCTTCCACCTCAGGAGGCTGAAGAAATTTGGCATAGCACCTAAAACCCTCAAATATGTACAATTGAGAGGATCCTGTCGGGCTTTATCACCTCCTGTTAAGGCAACTGCACTGCCCGCAACCGCAGTGCTCTCCAGACACATCACCGGGGGAAAACTACCTGCCCTCCAGGACACCTACAGCACCCGATGTCACAGGAAGGGCAAAAAGATCATTAAGGACAACAACCACGAGAGCCACTGCCTGTTCACCCCGCTATCATCCAGAAGGTGAGGTCAGTACAGGTTGGGACCAAGAGACAAAGCTGGGGCCGAGAGACTGAAAAACAGCTTCTATCTCAAGGCCATCAGACTGTTAAACAGCCATCACTAGCACAGAGGCAGCTGCCCTATATCCATAGACTTGAAATCACTGGCCACTTTAATAATGGAGCACTAGTCACTTTAATAATGTTTACATATTTTCCATTACTCATCTCATTTGTATATACTGTATCTTTATCTATGCCACTCTGACATTGCTTGTCCAAATATTTATGAATATATTTTTTGACCTTTATTTAACTAGGCAAGTCAGTTAAGAACACATTCTTATTTTCAATGATGGCCTAGAAACAGTGGGTTAACTGCCTGTCCAGGGGTAGAACGACAGATTTGTACCTTGTCAGCTCGGGGATTTGAACTTGCAACCTATCAGTTACTAGTCCAATGCTCTAACCACTAGGCTACCCTGCCGCCCCAATATTTTAATTCGATTCATTTAGATTTGTGTGTATTGTTGTGAAATTGTTAGATATTACTTGTTAAATATTACTGCACTGTTGGAGCTAGAAACACAAGAATTTCCCTACACCCGTAATAACATCTGTTAAACACGTGTATGTGACCAATACAATTTGATTTGGATTTGATTTATAGGATATTCCCTCCATCGCGACACGGCTGCCCAGTTGAAGAGCTTGTGATCTCCATGCAGCACCACAGCACCATTCGCCTTCGGAAAAGCAACCCTCAGCCTCAGAAGATGCCCTTCTGGAGGCATGCATTCATTGTCATTATACCCCAATGTAGGCCTATTTGCCTGCTAGCCAAATAAAGCGCAGAAAATGCATGATGCGCGCAACTCGTCAATCCAACCCTCTGTTCCCCCTCATGTCTTTGTCAGAGATTGTTTGTTATTCAGTGTTGTATTGGTGTGCGTCGGGTCCTCGTACCCACTTTGTTTATTGTTACATTTAGTGTTTGGAGTATGTTTCGTTTATTGTTATTAAATAACTCCATTACACTCAGTTTGATTCTCCTGCACCTGACTTCCCTGCCACCTAAAACACATGACTCTGACAAGCACATGCAGTGGCTGATCGGGAAAACAGATCTCGCATTAAGAATAGGCTACAGATGGTCTTGACCATTTGGGACCCCTTGGCTATTTCGCTCAGGACAGGTTACAGCCTAGACTTAATCAATATTTTGTTTTGTCTCATTTATTGAAATGGATATATAGCCTCTGTGTGACGGGGTTGTGCAACGAAAATGGCTATAACAAACCTACATACAGAGTGGAATTCATTAATAAAACAATCAAAACGCCTAATACAAGGCCTAGAGTCTGTTCTCCCAAATACAGGAAAAAGTACGATTCATTAGGTATGCAATTATATGGCCATTAACTAACACACAACAGCATGGCATATTTAAAAAGCGGAATAAGCCTAAATAATATTTACTTTCTATTTTGCAGCTTGGGCGGTTATTCTAGACAAGGCTCTTCTGTGTCTTTATCATTCTCACACAAGTCATTTGCTGAAGGCCCAAGCTTATACTATGTCATCTACTGGTATAGCGTAGTTATTGAATGCACTTCTAAAACAAGCTCAAGACTTTTAATTTGCAAATTAAACCGGAAGCTGCAAAGCTGCAAGAGTTGCTTTAACTAGCTAACTTTGACTAGCTACATACAGTTCATGTCCTTTGCAGATGGCACATTACTGAATAAAGTTTGTCCGCACAAAAAAGATCTGTCACCGAGTAAAGGGAGACGTGAAGTAAGAATTGAACGTGTAAATATTCATTAATAGTTGTAACATAGGGTTTTGTACGTTTACAGATCTATTTTAAAAGTTTACGTTTTATGTTTCTTGCATGGCTTTTCTCACGATCCTAATAATTTACGTATAGATATTCTTACGGTCCTAATAATATGTACGTTCAACCTTTTGACAGGTATTTGACTCCATACCTGAAGTCAGAAGTTTACATACACCTTTGCCAAATACATTTTAAAACTCAGTTTTTCACAATTCCTGACATTTAATCCTAGTAAAAATTCCCTGTTTTAGGCCAGTTAGGATCATCACTTTATTTTAAGAATGTGACAAGTCAGAATAATAGTTGAGAGAATGATTTTTGATCTTTTATTTCTTTCATCACATTCCCAGTGGGTCAGAAGTTTACATACACTCAATTAGTATTTGGTAGCATTGCCTTTAAATTGTTTAACTTGGGTCAAACATTTCGGGAAGCCTTCCACAAGCTTCCCACAATAAGTTGGGTGAATTTCGGCCCATTCCTCCTTCCACCTTGACTTTGTTGTCCTTAAGCCATGTCGCCACATTTTTGGAAGTATGCTTGGGGTCATTGTCCATTTGTAAAACCCATTTGCGACCAAGCATCAACTTCCTGACTGATGTCTTGAGATGTTGCTTCAATATATCCACATAATTTCCCCTCTTCATGATGCCATCTATTTTGTGAAGCGCACCAGTCCCTCCTGCAGCAAAGCACCCCCACAACATGATGCTGCCACCCCCGTGCTTACGGTTGGGATGGTGTTCTTCGGCTTGCAAGCCTCCCCCTTTTCCCTCCAAACATAACGATGGTCATTATGGCCAAACAGTTCTATTTTTCTTTCATCAGACCAGAGGACATTTCTCCAAAAAGTACGATCTTTGTCTCCATGTGCAGTTGCAAACCGTAGTCTGGCGTTTTTATGGTGGTTTTGGAGCAGTGGCTTCTTCCTTGCTGAGCGGCCTTCAGGGTCTGTCGATATAGGACTCATTTTACTGTGGATATAGATACTTTTGTACCTGTTTCCTCCAGCATCTTCACAAGGTCCTTTGCTGTTGTTCTGGGATCGATTGGCACTTTTCGCACCAAAGCACCATCATCTCTAGGAGACAGAAGGAGTCTCCTTCCTGAGCAGTATGACGGCTGCGTGGTCCCATGGTGCTTATACTTGCGTACTATTGTTTGTACAGGTGAATGTGGTACCTTCAGGCATTTGGAAATTGCTCCAAGGATGAACCAGACTTGTGGAAGTCTACAATTTTTTTCAGAGGTCTTGGCTGATTTCTTTTTGCTTTTCCCATGCTGTCAAGCAAAGAGGCACTGAGTTTGAAGGTACACCTCCAGGCTAATTGACATCATTTGAGTAAATCAGAGGCTTCTAAAGCCATGATATAATTTTCTGAAATTTTCCAAGCTGTGCCAGTCAACTTATTGTATGTAAACTTCTGACCCACTGGAATTGTGACACAGTGTTAAGTTAAGTTAAATAATCTGTCTGTAAACAGTTGTTGGGAAAATGACTTGTGTCATAAGCAAAGTAGATGTCCTAACCAACTTATAAAAACTATAGTTTGATAACAAGAAATGTGTGTAGTGGTTGAAAAACACGTTTTAATGACTCCAACCAAAGTGTATGTAAACTTTCGACTTCAACTGTATACTATGTACCTGGTTTAGAGTAGTTAGCGAGGTAACTTTGGTCAACTCTGGAAAACCGAGTTGGAAAAAAGGTGCTTATGCATTGATAAACACACTAAAGGTGGCATCAACAATAAGTAACACATTAGCCTGCTGAGTTAGTAAGATAACTTTTTTCTCATTTTGATGTCGGCACAAATGATAATGTGGCACCCAGGGATTGGTGTTTCAGTATTGTCTCAATGAAGAGTCCGGCGTTCGACATGCACACGCAGTTACAAGCCTGCGAGAGTTAGTGGCAGGCGGACAAGCAATATCCACCGTCGTAATATGGATGAAGCCTGAGCTAGAATGTGAAGCTAACTGAAGCTGGCTTGCTTAAGAAAACCCTGAGTAAATCTAGCTTGCATTGTAGTCTCCCACTCTGGTGTCCAAGCAACAAGGTGTGGGTGATCAAAAACACAAACACCATGGAAAAGAGAAAATTACGAGCCTCGTTTAGAGAGACAGGTGGGTGAATGAGGGGCAGGCGGAGCGAATGTGTGCTGACGGCATTAGACGTATGTGTGCTGGGTCATTAGATAAAGGAGCAAGAGAAACAACCACTGGCGAGAAGGAAGAGAGAAAGAGAGGATGGCAGGGTGGAAGGATGGCAACCGTAACCAAGCAACTACCTCCCCCCTTTGATCCCCCTCAGGACGCCCGGTACCTACTTCCTAAGCACGGCGATTTCATTCTCAATGCTGGTCTCTTTTCCCTTCAGTGCTTTCTTAGGGATGCACTTCACTGCAACCATCTTCCCTGTGGCCTTCTCCCTGGCCATGATCACCTCAGAGAACGCACCACTGTGGAAACAGAGGGAAAGGGAGATAGAGGGGAGGGGGGAGAGGGAGAGGGGTAGTGTTAAAATGGCGCCGGAAGAAATGGCAGCAGTTTTACGGGCGCCCAACCAATTGTGCTATTATGTGGGGGTTTTTCACGTTATTTGTAACTTATTTTGTACATAATGTTTCTGCAACCGTATCTTATGGCAAAAAAAGAGCTTCTGGATATCAGGACAGCGATCACTCACCTCGGATTAGATGAATATTTTTTCTTCAACAAGCAAAAAGCACAGGACATTCTCCAAACACCCGACAGTGCCAACATCCCCGTTATTTAGGAGACGATAGGAGGAGACGCAGGTATAGAGGACACAGAGCGGGATGCCTCGTGAGGTCCCACAGAAGGCGAGTGGGAAAGCTGCCGTTACTGTCAATATTACTCGCCAACGTGCAATCATTGGACAATAGACTAGACGAGGTACGATCACGAATATCCTACCAAAACTTTTTCAAAAACTGTAATATCCTATGTTTCACAGAATCGTGGCTGAATGACAACATGGATATTCAGCTAGCGGGATATACGCTGCACCGGCAAGATAGAACAGCACACTCCGTCCGGTAAGACGAGGGGGAGGTCTGTGCATATTTGTAAACAACAGCTGGTGCACAAAATCTAAGGAAGTCTCTAGATTTTGCTCGCCTGAAGTATATAAGAGTATATTGTGATAAATTACAGGCCACACTACTTGCCTAGAGAGTTCTCAGCTATACTTTTCGTGGCTGTTTATTTACCACCACAGACAAATGCTGGCACTAAAACCGCACTCAGTCAGCATGTACTCTGTATAAGGAAATAAGAAAACAGGAAACCACTCACCCAGAGGCGGCACTCCTAGTGGCCAGAGACTTTAATGCAGGGAAACAAATCAGTTCTACCAAATTTCTATCAACATGTTAAATGTGCAACCAGAGGAGAGAAAAAAATTCTAGATCACCTGTACTCCACACACAGAGACGCGTACAAAGCTCTCCCTCTCCCTCCATTTGGGAAATCCGACCACAACTCTCTCCTCCTGATTCCTGCTTACAAGCTAAAATTAAAGCAGGAAGCACGAGTGACACTACATCAGTCACTGGCTTTATCAATAAATGCATCGAGGACATAGTCCCCACAGTGACTGTACGTACATACCCCAACCAGAAGCCATGGATTACAGGCAACATTCACACTGAGCTAAAGGGTAGAGCTTCTGCTTTCAAGGTGCGGGACTCTTACCCGGAAACGTACAAGAAATACTGCTATGCCCTGCGACGAACCATCAAACAGGCAAAGCGTCAATACAGGGCTGAGATTGAATCATACTACACCGGCTCCAACGCTCATCTTATGTGGCAGGGCTTGCAAACTATTACAGACTACAACGGGAAGTACAGCCTCGAGCTGCCCAGTGACACAAGCCTACCAGACGAGCTAAATCACTTCTATGCTCACTTCGAGGCAAGCAACACTGAGACATGCATCAGCTGTTCCGGACGACTGTGTGATCACGCTCTCCGTAGCCGACCTGAGCAAGACCTTTAAACAGGTCAACATTCACAAGGCTGCAGGTCCAGATGGATTCCCAGGACGTGTGCTCCGGGTATGTGCTGACCAACTGGCAGGTGTCTTCACTGACATTTTCAACCTGTCCCTTATTGAGTCTGTAATACCAACATGTTTCAAGCAGACCACCATAGTCCCTGTGCCCAAAAACACAAAGGCAACCTGCCTAAATGACTACAGACCCGTAGCACTCACGTCCGTAGCCATGAAGTGCTTTGAAAGGCTGGTCATGGCTCACATCAACACCATTATCCCAGAAACCCTAGACCCACTCCAATTTGCATACCGCCCAAACAGATCAACAGATGATGCAATCTCTATTGCACTCCACACTGCCCTTTCCCACCTGGACAAAAGGAACACCTTTTGAGAATGCTATTCATTGACTACAGCTCAGCATTCAACACCATAGTGCCCTCAAAGCTCATCACTAAGCTAAGGATCCTGGGACTAAACACCTCCCTCTGCAACTGGATCCTGGACTTCCTGACGGGCCGCACCCAGGTGGTGAGGGTAGGTAGCAATACATCTGCCACGCTGATCCTCAACACTGGAGCCCCCCAGGGGTGCTTGCTCAGTCCCCTCCTGTACTCCCTGTTCACACATGACTGCATGGCCAGGCACGACTCCAACATCATCATTAAGTTTGCAGACGACACAACATTGGTAGGCCTGATCACCGACAACGACGAGACAGCCTATAGAGAGGAGGTTAGAGACCTGGCCGGGTGGTGCCAGAATAATAACCTATCCTTCAATGTAACCAAGACTAAGGAGATGATTGTGGACTACAGGAAAAGGAGGACAGAGCACTCCCCCATTCTCATTGAAAGGTCTGTAGTGGAGCAGGTTGAGAGCTTCAAGTTCCTTGGCGTCCACAACACCAACAAATTAGAATGGTTCAAACACACCAACATGGTCGTGAAGAGGGCCCCGACAAAGCCTATTCCCCCTCGGGAAACTAAAAAGATTTGGCATCGGTCCTGAGATCCTCAAAGGGTTCTACAGCTGCAACATCGAGAGCATCCTGACTGGTTGAATCACTGCTTGGTACGGCAATTGCTCTACCTCCGACCACAAGGCACTACAAAGGGTAGTGCGTACGGCCCAGTACATCACTGGGGCTAAGCTGCCCGCCATCCAGGACCTCTACATCAGGCGGTGTCAGAGGAAGGCCCTAAAAATTGTCAAAGACTCCAGCCACCCCAGTCATAGACTAGGAGTCTAGGACAAAAAGCCAAGTCTAGGACAAAAAGGCTTCTCAACAGTTTTTACCCCCAAGCAATAAGACTCCTGAACAGGTAATCAAATGGCTACCCGGACTATTTGCAAATTGTGCCCCCCCAACCCCTTTTTCACACTGCTGCTACTCTCTGTTTATCATATATGCATAGTCACTTTAACCATACATCCATGTGCATACTACCTCAATTGGCCCGACCAACCAGTGCTCCCGCTCATTGGCTAACCGGGCTGTCTGTATTGTGTCCCATCCACCAACCCCTCTTTTACGCTACTGCTACTCTCTGTTCATCATATATGCATAGTCACTTTACCATATCTACATGTACATACTACCTCAAACAGCCTGACTAACCGGTGTCTGTATGTAGCCTCGCTACTGTTATTCTTCACTGTTGTTTTTATTTCTTTACTTACCTATTGTTCACCTAATACCTTTTCTGCATTATTGGTTAGAGCCTGTAAGTAAGCATTTCAGTGTAAAGTCTACACCTTTTGTATTCGCCGCACGTGACAAATAAACTTTGATTTGAGAGAGACAGAGGCGGCAGAGAGAGGAAATGAAAGAGAGAGTACCTAGGTCCTCTTTGGACTTTTCCGAAGGATCATGCCATTGCCCCGACTCCCCAAATACCCTCTGGACATCCCACATCTCCTGCCAAGTCACCACACCTTAACTCCCTCTGATAATCACCATTCCTCTGGTATAAAGTAGCCTGTGTTTCCGTAGTGTTTGTTCAGTGTGTGGTGGCATGGGGCGGCCCAAGTCCTTTGTTGTGCGTCCCTCACTCTTAAGTAAGTGCCCTTTATGTGTACGGAGAATTGTACAATGCCAACTTTCTAGCCTGTATGTTTATCGCCAATCAGACCATTTATGATGCTATACTTTCCTTAGAATACTTCCTATGTTGTCTTGCATATCCTGTTCCATAGATATTGCGAAATGCCCTTTGATTGGTTAGCGTGCAGCCTCCTATCATAATTTGTATCACAAACTTACCTACCAGCCTTACAAGCCATGTCCTTGTGCTGTGCAGTTTAAAGTTAGTTAATAAAAACCCTGCATTGATCGTGTAGCCAGCTTCCTCCATTGTCTTTCCTCTCCTTCCCTCTCTGGCTTGCCCTTTCTCCCACCTATACTCGCGCTTACTTTTCTATATTCCCTTTACTTTTGTGTCATTTTCTTCTGTCTTCCCTGCTCTTTAACCACACAACAGAAATAAGTGCCTGAATGTTAGTCATTATCATACCCCTATACACACCATCCCTTCACACACACACACACACACACACGCACACACACACACGCACGCACGCATACGCACACACCAGAGCAACCTCCGTGGCACTGCTTTTTTTAAAGCCTTGGCTCCTGTCGAGGGTCTATTATAGGGATGGACCACTGGCTGTAGGCCAGCGGGTCAATCCAACCCCACTGCAAAAACGACGGGGTCTCAACTTATTATTGAGAGTAGAATACACCAGGAGCAATTTCGAAATGTGGTTGTGCATCAGCAGTTTATTTTATGTCAGTCACTGAGTCACTCAATTAGCCCATGTCAGCATTTTTGACCTTTTATTATTTGGTTAGTCTAGCCAGCTACCTAAACTTGTAATCATGGTCGAATTACCAATCGTAGGGCTCCCATTGATTTTGTTACTCACTAAGATACCATATTTAAAAACTGCAAGCGTTCCTCTCCACCCTGTGGAGAATTTTTTTTCTCCGCCTCATGGCAAAATGAGTATAATTGCATCAAACCTGCAACATTTTCTCTATGCCCCATGGCAAAATATGTAGAATTGTAGGAAAGTAATTAGAAAACTTTAGCTGTCAAGAGGAGAGCTACTAAAATGTTTTGATCGCAAGGTGTGTGTGGGGGCACCCAAAAGGCTAGCGCTGACTCTGACTTCATGTGTGGGTATGAATGTGTGTGTGCAGACCTGCGAGCCACTGTGTGTGTGTGTGTGTGTGTGTGTGTGTGTAAATCGGCTCCTTTCAGCAGGCTCTAAACTCAGCTGAAGTCGGGCCTGCTAAACCTCCCCTGGTCATCAAATCCATGCTAATCCTGCTCTCCTCTACACACTCCATAGATCATAGATACAGTAACACACACACAGTCACACACCCTCCAGATACACATGCACGCACACACACAAACACTGCACAGCAACAGGCTGGCCTCTACAACCATCTAATAACCCTCCTACAACCCTCTACCATTTTCTCTTTGCTGCAGCATTGAGACTTAGTGAGAAAGAAAATCTGACTCATACGCAACTGCGTGAATGTAATGTGTGTGTGTGTGTGTGAGAAAGGTGTTCCGTGCATGTCTTTACCAGAGCATCGTATAGCTTGCGCTATGCTGCAGTCAGAGTGAAAGGAACACAATGATTAAAACCACAGGAAGCTTGGAGGGGATTGTTACAACGCACAGAAGCAAGCGTTCACCACACATACGGTTAGAAGACGGTTGCTGCAGTGCATTCTACCTTCACCTCGCACAGGGTGAGCCAGCGTCATTTCCTGCTGGTAACTAAGAACGCCGCAGAGACTTTTGTCTCACTGCCACTACATGACACACACACGGTACATGATACACAATAGGGGCACCCACAATATAGGCAACTCTTTACGGGTGGAAGTAAGGACGCATATTTTCTTGAGGTTAAAAGAAAACATTTGGGCGTACACACAGTCAGACGAGAGAGCGACTACGTTTTTTACTTGACACCTTATGTGACTGACTCAACCCTGTTTGACTATAATCCAAGGTGTGAGCTGGAACGTAAGCGCAGCATTAATTGAGGAGAAAAGCTTTTCTAAATTTGGCTCTTGAGTAAAACTCCTTTCAATCCATTACTGGATTTAAAAATGACAGCGTGGCTCTACGAAATGGCTTTGAATAAGTGTCACAATCTAGTAGTGCTGTCAGTGTGTGTATGTCATAGACTAGTCGGCTTTGACCTTGAGCGCTTTACTGCCATGAATACGCTGGCTCTCTTTTGCTCTGCTTTCGTGGAATAAGTAGCTGATTAGCTCCTAGTCGGTTACCTCAACAGGTCCTTCCAGAGTGAACAGGTACTTCCCTCTGTGAGCTACACTTGCAGGATAAGAAATCTTGTCTGAGACCTGAAGACTTACGTTGGCTTCCCGGGCTAACGCCTCGGGCTTTAGCAGAGTGGCCTAACCCAGTCTTGTGACACACGAGATCCAGTTCCAAACCACAGTGGGTCACACCTGCATTGTTGTGTACGATTTGAGACCAGGCTACGATGCTGGCTAAGCTGACGAATGGATATTCCTCCTCTGTGAAACCCATTTGACAGCTGCTGTAGGCAATAAGCCTGTAACAAGACACCTAACTCATCCAGTACTCTCAGGCTCAGGGCACTCAAACATGAAAAGCACGTGCACATCCTAAGATTCCTTTAGCGAGTCTGCTTAGGAAATGTTTCAAATGTAACTTTAGAGAAAGAAAAAACCTGAGACGGGTGCAGTGTGACGGTTTTTCATTTTCTCTAAAGAGCACGGGGCACTCGCATAATAAACCATTGGCAATTATGCGAATATAGAGTGAGTTTAAGTAAATGTTAAAAAGTGTGGAGTGGTTTTGGGGGTCACAGGGACCGAGCTAGGCTAGAGTTGGTGTGTGTGTGTGTCTGCGTGCATGCCCTAGTCATGGCCTGTGCTGCTGCAGTAGCTGCTGAGTCAGAGTAAATCACAGAGAATCATGTTGTGTAAGACGCATTAATGCTCCGCTTATGTCATCTATTGGATGGAAAGTCATTGCCAGCCAGGCCAGATAATCCAGATGGGGTAGAGCATGTACCGGTCTAATGGAATTACAATTCCCTTTTAGGGGTCGAGTTCATGGTCATCGTTCGACTGCAGAACAGTCCACGGACCACAACCTTGCTCGAGTACGGTCACTGGCGTCCTTGTCCCGTCAGGACTATTCAGTTACCCAATACACAGCGTTATATGCCGACAGTCACCAAGACGAGCAACGTCTAAGGCGTATGACACGTCATGTCTCTCCAGTAGGACATTTACAAAGCGGTTGTGATTTAGTCAGGATCACAATGAGATGATAATGTTGTTATAAGCGGACACGCATGCTTATGACAGGTCTTACAGTGTATTGTAACTGAATCATAATAGCTGCAGGCTAAAGTGTTGCCAAAATTCCCTCAAAGTGATGATTACTGCCATGCTGTCTAGCAGCTACATCAATATTAGTGGGATGTCAAAGTTGGAATCCGTTGCGGTGAAACTGCCATGTCCATTTGCGATATTCCATCAACAGACATTATTTCAAGCAACAGACACTGTGGGGCGGCAGGGTAGCCTAGTGGTTAGAGTGTTGGACTAATAACCGGAAGGTTGCAAGTTCAGATCCCCGAGCTGACAAGGTACAAATCTGCCCCTGAACAGGCAGTTAACCCACTGTTGCTAGGCCGTCATTGAAAATAAGAATTTGTTCTTTTTATTTTAATTTTTTAATTTTACCTTTATTTAACCAGGTAGGCAAGTTGAGAACAAGTTCTCATTTACAATTGCGACCTGGCCAAGATAAAGCAAAGCAGTTCGACAGATACAACGACACAGAGTTACACATGGAGTAAAACAAACATACAGTCAATAATATAGTATAATCAAGTCTATATACAATGTGAGCAAATGAGGTGAGAAGGGAGGTAAAGGCAAAAAAGGCCATGGTGGCAAAGTAAATACAATATAGCAAGTAAAACACTGGAATGGTAGTTTTGCAATGGAAGAATGTGCAAAGTAGAAATAAAAATAATGGGGTGCAAAGGAGCAAAATAAATAAATAAATTAAATACAGTTTGGAAAGAGGTAGTTGTTTGGGCTAAATTATAGGTGGGCTATGTACAGGTGCAGTAATCTGTGAGCTGCTCTGACAGTTGGTGCTTAAAGCTAGTGAGGGAGATAAGTGTTTCCAGTTTCAGAGATTTTTGTAGTTCGTTCCAGTCATTGGCAGCAGAGAACTGGAAGGAGAGGCGGCCAAAGAAAGAATTGGTTTTGGGGGTGACTAGAGAGATATACCTGCTGGAGTGTGTGCTACAGGTGGGAGATGCTATGGTGACCAGCGAGCTGAGATAAGGGGGGACTTTACCTAGCAGGGTCTTGTAGATGACATGGAGCCAGTGGGTTTGGCGACGAGTATGAAGCGAGGGCCAGCCAACGAGAGCGTACAGGTCGCAATGGTGGGTAGTATATGGGGCTTTGGTGACAAAACGGATTGCACTGTGATAGACTGCATCCAATCTGTTGAGTAGGGTATTGGAGGCTATTTTGTAAATGACATCGCCAAAGTCGAGGATTGGTAGGATGGTCAGTTTTACAAGGGTATGTTTGGCAGCATGAGTGAAGGATGCTTTGTTGCGAAATAGGAAGCCAATTCTAGATTTAACTTTGGATTGGAGATGTGTGATATGGGTCTGGAAGGAGAGTTTACAGTCTAACCAGACACCTAAGTATTTGTAGTTGTCCACGTATTCTAAGTCAGAGCCGTCCAGAGTAGTGATGTTGGACAAGCGGGTAGGTGCAGGTAGCGATCGGTTGAAGAGCATGCATTTAGTTTTACTTGTATTTAAGAGCAATTGGAGGCCACGGAAGGAGAGTTGTATGGCATTGAAGCTTGCCTGGAGGGTTGTTAACTTCTTGGATATAGGGGGCGCTCTTTTAATTTATGGATAAAAAAACATGCCCATTTTAAGCGCAATATTTTGTCACGAAAAGATGCTCGACTATGCATATAATTGGCAGCTTTGGAAAGAAAACACTAATGTTTCCAAAACTGCAAAGATATTATCTGTGAGTGCCACAGAACTCATGCTACAGGCGAAACCAAGATGAAACTTCAACCAGGAAATGTGCAGAATTTTTGAGGCTCTGTTTTCCATTGTCTCCTTATATGGCTGTGAATGCGCCGGGAATGAGCCTGCCCTTTCTATCATTTCTCCAAGGTGTCTGCAGCATTGTGACGTATTTGTAGGCATATCATTGGAAGATTGGCCATAAGAGACTACATTTACCAGGGGTCCGCCAGGTGTCCTTTGTCTAAATTGGTGCATAATCTACAAGCTGCACGCAGTCATCCAGTGATTGAGAGGAGAGAGGAGGCTTAACGAACGATATATCATGAAGAGATATGTGAAAAACACCTTGAGGATTGATTCTAAACAACGTTTACCATGTTTCAGTCGATATTATGGAGTTAATTTGGAAAAAAGTTCGGCGTTTTGATGACTGATTTTTTTTTTTTTTTTGGTAGCCAAACGTGACGCACCAAACGGAGCGATTTCTCCTAAACAAATAATCTTTCAGGAAAAACTGAGCATTTGCTATCTAACTGAGAGTCTCCTCATTGAAAACATCTGAAGTTCTTCAAAGGTAAATGATTTTATTTGAATGATTTTCTGGTTTTTGTGAAAATGTTGCCTGCTGATGCTAAAGCTAAATGCTACGCTAGCTGCGCTAGCTGTTACACAAATGCTTGTTTTGCTATGGTTGAGAAGCATATTTTGAAAATCTGAGATGACAGTGTTGTTAACAAAAGGCTAAGCTTGAGAGCTAGCATATTAATTTCATTTCATTTGCGATTTTCATGAATAGTTAACGTTGCGTTATGGTAATGAACTTGAGGCTGTATTCACGATCCCGGATCCGAGATGGCTCGACGCAAGAAGTTAACACAGTGTCCAAAGAAGGGCCGGAAGTATATAGAATGGTGTCGTCTGCGTAGAGGTGGAGCAGAGACTCACCAGCAGCAAGAGCGACCTCATTGATGTATACAGAGAAGAGAGTCGGTCCAAGAATTGAACCCTGTGGCACCCACATAGAGACTGCCAGAGGTCCGGACAGCAGACCCTCCGATTTGACACACTGAACTCTATCAGAGAAGTAGTTGGCGAGGCAATCATTTGAGAAACCAAGGCTGTCGAGTCTGCCGATGAGGATGTGGTAATTGACAGAGTCGAAAGCCTTGGCCAGATCAATGAATACGGCTGCACAGTAATGTTTCTTATCGATGGCGGTTAAGATATCGTTTAGGACCTTGAGCGTGGCTGAGGTGCACCCATGACCAGCTCTGAAACCAGATTGCATAGCAGAGAAGGTATGGTGAGATTCGAAATGGTCGGTAATCTGTTTGTTGACTTGGCTTTCGAAGACCTTAGAAAGGCATGGTAGGATAGATATAGGTCTGTAGCAGTTTGGGTCAAGAGTGTCCCCCCCTTTGAAGAGGGGGATGACCGCAGCTGCTTTCCAATCTTTGGGAATCTCAGACGACACGAAAGAGAGGTTGAACAGGCTAGTAATAGGGGTGGCAACAATTTCGGCAGATAATTTTTTAGAAAGAAAGGGTCCAGATTGTCTAGCCCGGCTGATTTGTAGGGGTCCAGATTTTGCAGCTCTTTCAGAACATCAGCTGAATGGATTTGGGAGAAGGAGAAATGGGGAAGGCTTGGGCGAGTTGCTGTTGGGGGTGCAGTGCTGTTGACCGGGGTAGGAGTAGCCAGGTGGAAAGCATGGCCAGCCGTAGAAAAATGCTTATTGAAATTCTCAATTATGGTGGATTTATCAGTGGTGACAGTGTTTCCTATCTTCAGTGCAGTGGACAGCTGGGAGGAGGTGTTCTTATTCTCCATGGACTTTACAGTGTCCCAGAACTTTTTTGAGTTAGTGTTGCAGGAAGCAAATTTCTGCTTGAAAAAGCTAGCCTTGGCTTTTCTAACTGCCTGTGTATAATGGTTTCTAGCTTCCCTGAACAGCTGCATATCACGGGGGCTGTTCGATGCTAATGCAGAAAGCCATAGGATGTTTTTGTGTTGGTTAAGGGCAGTCAGGTCTGGGGAGAACCAAGGGCTATATCTGTTCCTGGTTCTAAATTTCTTGAATGGGGCATGTTTATTTAAGATGGTTAGGAAGGCATTTAAAAAAAATATCCAGGCATCCTCTACTGATGAGATCAATATCCTTCCAGGATACCCCGGCCAGGTCGATTAGAAAGGCCTGCTCGCTGAAGTGTTTCAGGGAGCGTTTTACAGTGATGAGTGGAGGTCGTTTGACCGCTGACCCATTGCGGATGCAGGCAATGAGGCAGTGATCGCTGAGATCTTGGTTGAAGACAGCAGAGGTGTATTTAGAGGGGAAGTTGGTTAGGATGATATCTATGAGGGTGCCCGTGTTTAAGGCTTTGGGGAGGTACCCTGGTAGGTTCATTGATAATTTGTGTGAGATTGAGGGCATCAAGTTTAGATTGTAGGATGGCTGGGGTGTTAAGCATGTTCCAGTTTAGGTCGCCTAGCAGCACGAGCTCTGAAGATAGATGGGGGGCAATCAGTTCACATATGGTGTCCAGAGCACAGCTGGGGGCAGAGGGTGGTCTATAGCAGGCGGCAACGGTGAGAGACTTGTTTTTAGAGAGGTGGATTTTTAAAAGTAGAAGTTCAAATTGTTTGGGTACAGACCTGGATAGTAGGACAGAACTCTGCAGGCTATCTTTGCAGTAGATTGCAACACCACCCCCTTTGGCAGTTCTATCTTGTCTGAAAATGTTGAAGTTTGGAATTAAAATTTCTGAATTTTTGGTGGTCTTCCTAAGCCAGGATTCAGACACAGCTAGAACATCCGGGTTGGCAGAGTGTGCTAAAGCAGTGAATAGAACAAACTTAGGGAGGAGGCTTCTAATGATTAACATGCATGAAACCAAGGCTATTACGGTTACAGAAGTCGTCAAAAGAGAGCGCCTGGGGAATAGGAGTGGAGCTAGGCACTGCAGGGCCTGGATTCACCTCTACATCGCTAGAGGAACATTGTCTCTAGAAACATCATTGAAACCAGGAGATGTCATTGCATGTGTGGGTGGTGGAACTAATAGGTTGATAAGGTATAGTGAGCAGGACTAGAGGCTCTACAGTGAAATAAGCCAATAAACACTAACCAGAACAGCAATGGACAAGACATATTGACATTAAGGAGAGGCATGCTTAGTCGAGTGATCAAAAGGGTCCAGTGAGTGGAGAGGTTGGTTGGGGGTCACTAGAAACAGCTAGCCAGGCCAGGTAGCAAGCTAGCATAGGATGGAGGTCTGTTGTTAGCCACCTCTTAGGTTTGGATCAGTAGATTAGTGGGGTTCCGTGTGGTACAGTGGATTAAGCCAAATCACACAACAACAACAAAAATAAAAACAATAGATATATTTATAGAGGCCCAAGAAGAAAACTTAATAATAATAAAAATAAATAAATTGTCCGATTGTCTATTCAGGGGGCAGCCGGTAAGACAGCTAACGGTTAGCAGGCCGCAGATGGGCTGTTCAGGCTCCTAAGGGAGATTAGTGGGGAAGGCGGGGTAGAGGGAGGGAGGGCAAAGGGAAGGCAACAAAGGGAGGGAAGGTGGGCAAGGGAGGAAGAGAGATATTTATAGGGCCAAGAAGGGAAAACATAATAATAATAAAAATAAATAAATTGTCCGATTGGCAAGAGATAGGAGGGTAAGACAGCAGGCGAGAGAGGGCAGGGGGAGAGGGGGAGGTAAGTTTACGAAGGAGCCAGCCGGATCTCCTTCGGGTAGATAACGTCGGCAGTCCAGTTGTGAAGGCCCGGTGGGGCTCCGCGTAGGCAGTAAAACGGGTCCGGATAGGTGACTGCAGCCCAGGAGTGATTGATGGAACTCAGGAGTGATTGACAGAGCTGGCTAGCTCCGGAATAATTGATGTTTGCTCCGGAATTGACGAAAGCCGATAGTCACACAGATAGCAGCTAGCTAGCTGTGAGATCCAGGTATGAATGTCCAGAGAGCAGTTGAAATCCAGGGACATGGAGAGAAAAATTCTTAACTGACTTGCCTAGTTAAATAAAAGGTTAAAAAAATAATAATTCCCTTGGACAGTACTGCACGTGCGTCACAAGAACAAGAGCAGAGAATGTATTATGATTTGAACATTGCTAGATACTCATCTCCTTTTCAAAAATGTATTTTTTTTTTAAATGCGCCTGGGGCAACCAGTGACACCTACATGTTGGCCTACATGCTGTTATGAGCTCTCATGAATTGAAATAGAATTGAAGCCAACACTGTAGACAGTGTTATGCCAACATTCACCAAGACAAGCAAAAGGCACCATCTCATCTTAAGACTGGCAATGTGGCATAGGCTTTCATAGGCGTGTCAATATACGACGTGAATCAGGTTATGATCACTTTAAAACAGGCATTATACATACTGTACAGCAAATTCTGTTTTGGAAAATGTTGCCTCTATTATTCCTGTTAATAATATAACATTCTCTCATACTGATGATTACTAACAACTTCTGTCCAGTGTCTGCTACTGCATCAACACGGGACGTTAGGCCTGCATGTTGTTGTTATGAGCACTGGCTAGGGCCTGGGGTTGCTTTCCTGGAATGTAAGCTCTGTGCTCGGCTCGCCAGACTCTTGATTAAATGGGAGAAATAATCATTCTAATCTTTCTTTCCTGGAGGTTAGTTCGGCTGAGGCGAGAGAGAGAGAGAGAGAGAGAGAGGGCTGGCGGTCGGGCGGTCGGGATGGAGGGCGGGCGAGAGTGAGGGCAGGCGAGAGAGAGGGAGGGCGGGCAAGAGAGAGGGCAGGCGAGGGAGGGAGGGCAAGAGGGAAGGCGGGCGAGAGGGAGGGAAGGTGGGGGAGAGGGAGGGAGGGAGGGAGGGAGGGCGGGGCGGGCGAGAGAGAGGGAGGGCGAGAAGGAGAGCGAGGGCGAGAGGGAGGGAGGGCGAGAGGGGAGCGAGGGCGAGAGGGAGGGAGGGCGAGAGGGAGGGAGGGCGAGAGGGAAGGCGGGCGAGAGGGAGGGAAGGTGGGCGAGAGGGAGGAAGGGCGGGCGGGCGAGAGAGGGGGAGGGTGGGCGAGAGAGAGGGAGGGTGGGCGAGAGAGAGGGAGGGAGGGAGGGCGGGCAAGAGAGAGGGAGGGTGGGCGAGCAGGCGAGAGAGGGCAGGGGAGAGAGAGGGAGGGTGAGCGAGAGAGAGGGAGGGGAGAGAGAGGGCAGGCGAGGGAGGGAGGAGAGAGTGAGGGCGAGAGAGAGGGAGGGAGAGGGCGGGCAGGGGAGGGAGGGCGGGCGAGAGAGTGAGGGCGAGAGAGGGAGGGAGAGAGAGAGAGGGAGGGAGTGAGAGAGAGGGAGAGAAAGAGAGAGGGGGGCGACAAAGAGGGGGGTGAGAGAGAGGGGGGCGAGAGAGCGGACAAGAAAGAGACTGTAACTCGCCAAAATCTATTCTAAAGATTGCAGCTAAGCCTGAAATTCCATGTAAGTGTCCGACTGTTACTGTTTTGATAATACAATAACTAAATTACGAACCTTGTTGGATTAGCCACGGGAAAAAAGACAGCTAGCCATGATTGGCTGAGATAAAGAGTGGGCAGGACATGCCAAGAGATTAATTCGGATCGGTCTGCCATGTAGCATGCTTCTGTCTGTAATAAGCTGGTCAGTATGTGTATGTAATCCTTTATATAGCTTTTTAAAAATATATGAAGTAGTAGAACTGCATAAGTGTTGCTCTCCACTTTCTGGAGGACCTAGTTTTGAAATCAGTGGAATTAGAGTGTGATAGCTAAGGAGATAAAAACTCTGCCGTTTGATAGCAAATATGCAGCGGAGTAGAAAAGAGTACACACAGAAGGCTGGTGTTGTATAAAACACCTGTCTCCGGATTACATCTTTAAACTAAGAGCAAGCATGGTATCCGTGACAGAGGGAGAAGCGTCCATCCATGTGTACGGTAAGAGAGTCTAGCTAGCTACATTCAGATAGACATTTCTAATTTTGTCAGAAAGTCGTTCTAATTTCAAGTTGAAGTTTACTGTTAGCTAGCTAGTTAACGTTGGCTGGCTGGCTGGATAGCTAGCTAACGTTAAGTGTATGATCTGTGTAGTAATATTATTTGTATCTCAGGTCCATTTGAATTGCTCGTTATAGCCTAATGTTATCTAGATTACATTGAACCTGGTTGGTTAGCTACCTGCAGATTCATGCAGGGTAGTAACGAGTTGGGATGATGCTTCATTGTTTAGCTAGCTAGCTACATGTCTTAACAAAAGACTCCACTATGCAAGTAACTATTTCAATAGAATGTTTATGTTGTCACTGCGACAATTGTTGCTAGACGTAGCTGGTAAATTCACTTTGGTTATCTATTCCGATTTCAGAGCACTCGTCTGAGTGGGCCAGAGAGCAGAATAACTGACAAATTTACAAACGCTCAACACCTGTTGAATATGGCCGGTGTCAGTAAACGTTGGCAAAAAAGCGTAATTAAATTTGCCAGCAGCACAGTTGCAGTCAGCAACGCTTTGGTTAACACAAAAACAGCCTAACCAGCTCTGCTAGGGCGGGTAAAATGGTCAGATTGAGCTGTTCTCTCATTTGTGTCTGGAAGAAGCTAGCAAGCTAGCCAACGTTAGCCAGTTAGCTTGACTGCTGCTGTTAGGTCAGAACGCTCAGATTAACGCTACACCTCGGCCAGACCGTCAAGTGTGCTCTATGAACGCTCTGAGAGCGAAACACTCGGAATTCACGAAATACAAATCTGACTAACGCTCTGAGTTTATGAACACCCAGAACACACTCTGGCACTCCAGATTAAATTCACGAACACACCCGTAGTATATACACCAGACTTTAGGTCTCGAAATCTTTGGTTGCTTAGTACATAGCCTCACATGTGAATCCTTAAAGAGATTGGTGGGGTTAAAGCGTAAGAGGGTGTGAATGATGCTGAATGGGTGTAGAAAAGAAGAACTCTCCAGTAGGTGTACCAAAACACTTAAGGGCCATTTTCTCAAAAGTGAGATTACAGGTTTATCAACTTTCAAAGCAGAATTACTTTTGTTCCTCAATTGTAGTGTATGATATACCATTTTCTAGCTGAGTCTTTACTCGTAAAAAAAACATTGGATATTTTGCCTCAAGACGGAATCGAGACGGTCGGTCACAAATGTGGAAAGTCAAGGGGTATGAATACTTTCCGAATGTACTGTAAATGATGTGTATGTATTATGCAGGTACCTGATCTGAGCCGTAAGGGAGACTAAGCATCTACAATATCAGATGGGGGGCTGCAATGTAGCCTATTTGAAAATCACCATCATGTTTAGAAATCACCATCACCCACTAATAAAACTTATCATTTTTGCAAGATTAAGTGTATGAGCTAGTCATGTATCAATGTTTACGAATTAGGTATGACATAGCCAATGAATATGTAGCACAAGTTTGGATTTCACCCCTCAAAATGAAATGGTTTTGACCGTTTGAAAGAATTATGAGCATATTTTCTTCTCCCACATTGGCCAACCAGTGCGCCTCATAAAAGTGATTCCGCATGATAAATGTATCAAATTTACCCTGTATATCTAAAAATAACAATATTGACTGTTTAAAGCAAAACTACCAAAACTGATGGTGAATCTTAACAATCGAAATAAAATCAATTGTAAACACTGTTCAGCAAGTATAGCCAAATGAGAGTTGTTTCTGGTAGCTTACTTTTATTCCGGTAAAACAATTTTCAGCAGCCCATAGATACGAATAACTTAGCAAATTACATACAGTGCCTTCAGAAAGTATTCATACCCCTTGACTTATTCCATATAATATTGTGTTACAGCGTGAATTCAAAATGGATTAAATAGATATTCTTCCTTGCCTATCTACACACAATATCCCATAATGACAAAGTAAAAACAGATTTTTAGAAATGTTTGCAAATTTACTGAATATGAAATACAGAAATCTAATTTACGTAAGTATTCACACCTCTGAATCAATATGTGTTAGAATCCCCCTTGGCAGGGTTTACAGCTGTGTGTAACTAGGCCACTCAGGAACATTAAATGTTGTACAGTGTACAGTATATTTGTCGTTGTATTTTAGATTATTGTCCTGCTGAAAGGTGAATTTGTCTTCCAGTGTCTGTTGGAAAGCAGACTGATGAACCAGGTTTTTCCTCTGGGGCTTTGCCTGTGCTCAGCTCTTTTCCATTTATTTTCATCTTTAAAAAACGAGTCCTTGCCGATGACAAGCATAGCCATAACATCATGCAGCCACTCTGTCATTTAGGTTAGTATTGTGGAGTAACTACAATGTTGTTGATCCACCCTCAGTTGTTTTCTGCCATCACAGCCATTAATCTTTAAGTGTTTTAAAGTCCCCATTGACCTCATGGTGAAATCCCTGAGAGTGTATTGATACACCATCCATAGTGTAATTATAAATTCATCATGCTCAAAGGGATATTAAATGTCTGCTTTTTTTTGTCTTTACCCATCTACCAATAGGTGCTCTTTTTGTCTTTACCCATCTACCAATAGGTGCTCTTTTTTTTGTCTTTACCCATCTACCAATAGGTGCTCTTTTTTTTGTCTTTACCCATCTACCAATAGGTGCTCTTTTTTTTGTCTTTACCCATCTACCAATAGGTGCTCTTTTTTTTGTCTTTACCCATCTACCAATAGGTGCTCTTTTTTTGTCTTTACCCATCTACCAATAGGTGCTCTTTTTTTGTCTTTACCCATCTACCAATAGGTGCTCTTTTTTTTTTTGTCTTTACCCATCTACCAATAGGTGCTCTTTTTTTTGTCTTTACCCATCTACCAATAGGTGCTCTTTTTTTGTCTTTACCCATCTACCAATAGGTGCTCTTTTTTTTTTGTCTTTACCCATCTACCAATAGGTGCTCTTTTTTTGTCTTTACCCATCTACCAATAGGTGCTCTTTTTTTGTCTTTACCCATCTACCAATAGGTGCTCTTTTTTTTTGTCTTTACCCATCTACCAATAGGTGCTCTTTTTTGTCTTTACCCATCTACCAATAGGTGCTCTTTTTTTTGTCTTTACCCATCTACCAATAGGTGCTCTTTTTTTTGTCTTTACCCATCTACCAATAGGTGCTCTTTTTTTGTCTTTACCCATCTACCAATAGGTGCTCTTTTTTTTGCGAGGCATTGAAAAACCTCCCTTGTCTTTGTAGTTGCATCAGTGTCTTAAATCCCCTGCTCAACTGAAGGACCTTACAGATAATTGTACCTGTGGGGTTTATAGGTAGTCATTCAAAAATCATGTTAAACACTATTATGTTATTATGCATGCAACATATGTGACTTAAGCAAATGTTTCATCCTGAACTTATTTAGGCTTGCCATAACAAAAGGGATTGAATAACTTGACTCAAGACATTCCAGCTTTTTATTTTTAATAATGGGGTGTGAATACTTTCTGAAGGCACTTTAGGTTGTGAACTAATGCTGCCTAATATCACACAAACTATTTTAGCATTTGAATGCTGAACGTGTTGCTCAGATGAGCAAGATCAGGAACAGGCCACCTACCACACATTGGTCTGCACGCGAAGCTGGCACAGTCCACAGTTTGACTAGGTTACTGATATTCCCTAGGTTGTTGGGTATGACTGTCAAGACAGTTATATTCTTAGTTTGACCATGAACGAGAGAACACATCAGTTGTACAAAAAAATTATATTTTTTGGAAGGTAGAAACAAAGAAATAGGAGCAAAACATTTGTGAATCTGTGTATCGTAACTTTAATACATTTTCTGACCAATGCATGCTACATTTGGATCGGGGGCCGCGGACCTGAATCGTTAAATCCCTACTATTATCTAGACCCGTGTTTCCAGACCCAAACCCGAGCCAGCTCCCCTTACTATATCCTGTACTACTATCACGTCTGGGCGTCGTTATAAAGCTTCTCAGAGCAGGAGTGCTGATCTAGGATCAGGTGAATAAGTCCTATGAATACAGGACCAGATTCAAGTAATCAGGGATTCAATGAATGCATGAGGCAGAGACACTTCTGCACCCACATACGGACACACGTACACTTACAACAGCCACAGCCACATCTAAAGGGTCCCCATCATCATACCAATTTCCTAGCTGCAGCTCAACTCAATCCCCTCTCCCCCAAGAGCCAGCCACTCGTTTGAGGACCGACTGTGTACACACACACACACACACACACACACACACACACACACACTTTACTCCACAATCCCTCAGTGCCTGCCTGAAAGGAGACTAGCTACACTACATAAGTACTGGGTAAAGGAAGGTAATAAGAGAAAACCCTTTAAAGTGGTCTTAACGCTACAGAGCAGGCCAGTTACAGTGAATATGGTTATGGTGATCTAATTGTCCTGCACAGATGTGATAAGTAAAAGCGGGAGGCACTGTAGAAGTATTTGTTTGTTTCTGGTACTAAATGCATCTCTGACATCATCATTGAGAGCACCATCATTGAGTGCGAGCGAGAGCGAGATGCCGGCCAGGCAGCAGTGGATCTGACTGACTGATGTCGACAGGATCTGTGCGTGGGTAAAAATTCCTGGGGAAGCCAAGACAGAACAAAAGCCTTATTACAACCTGTGTGTTCTATAACAACCCATGTGTTCTTATTACAACCTATTCGTTCTTATTACAACCCATGTGTTCTATAACAACCCATGTGTTCTATAACAACCTGTGTGTTCTATTATTACAACATATGTGTTCTTATTACAACCTGTGTTCTTATTACAACCTGTGTTCTTATTACAACCTGTGTTCTATTATAACAACCTGTGTTCTATAACAACCTGTGTTCTTATTACAACCTGTGTTCTTATTACAACCTGTGTTCTTATTACAACCTGTGTTCTTATTACAACCTGTGTTCTTATTACAACCTGTGTTCTTATTACAACCTGTGTTCTTATTACAACCTGTGTTCTTATTACAACCTGTGTTCTTTTTACAACCTGTGTTCTATTATTACAACCTGTGTTCTATTATTACAACCTGTGTTCTATTATTACAACCTGTGTTCTATTATTACAACCTATGTGTTCATTTGTTCTATAACCTGCTAATTCATATATTTTGCCACTGTGATTTATAGGCCTAAGGTTAGAGACAATAAGACATAGCGGCATAATAAATTCAACCACACCTTTGTTTCATCATAAAACCATCCACAAAGCATATCGCATGTAACAAGTAGACTGAAAAGATTTGGCATGGGTCCTCAGATCCTCAAAAGGTTCTACAGCTGCACCATCGAGAGCATCCTGACGGTTGCATCACCGCCTGGTATGGCAACTTCTCGGCCTCCGACCACAAGGCACTACAGAGGGTAGTGCATAAGGCCCAGAACATCACTGGGGCGAAGCGTCCTGCCATCCAGGACCTCTGTATCAGGCAGCGTCAGAGGAAGGCCCTAAAACTCCAGCCACCCTAGTCATAGACTGTTCTCTCTGCTACCACATGGCAAGCGGTACCGGAGCACCAAGTCGAGGTCCAAAAAGCTTCTTAACAGCTTCAACCCCTGAGCCATAATACTCCTGAACAGCTAATCAAAGGGCTACCCAGACCCCTCTTTCTTCACTGCTGCTACTCTGTTTATAATCTATGCAGTCACTTTAACTCTACCTACATGTACATATTACCTTAATTACCTCAACTAACCGGTTCCCTCGCACATAGACTCTGTACCGGTACCCCCTGTATATAGCCTCGCTTGTTATTTTACTGCTGCTGTTAAATTATTTATTACTTTATTTTTCACTTAACTTGTTTTTTTCTTAACTTCTTAAAGCATGGTTGGTTCAGGGCTAAGCATTTGGCGCATGTGACAAATACAATTTGGAATACCTGGAATTCTATCCATGAGCACACTTCCCCAGAATGCCAGTGACCATCAAAGGTGAGCATTTGCCCACTGAAGTTGGTTACTGCAGTCAGGTTAAGACCCTGGTGACGATGACGAGCAAACCCACAGTTTCATCAGCTGTCCGGGTGGCTGGTCTCAGACGATCCTGCAGGTGAAGAAGCCAGATGTGGAGGTCCTGGGCTGGCGTGGATACACGTGGTCTGCGTTTGTGAGGCCGGTTGGACGTACTGACAAATTCTCTAAAACGACGTTGGAGGCAGCTTATGGTAGAGAAATAAACATTAAATTATCTGGCAACAGCTCTGGTGGGCATTCCTGTAGTCAGCATGCCAATTCAACACTCCACCAAAATTGAGACATCTATAGCATTGTGTTGTGTGACAAAACTGCACATTTATGGGGTGGCCTTTTGTCCCCAGCACAAGGTGCACATGTGTAATGATCCTGTCATTTAATCAGCTTCTTGATATTCCACACCTGTCAGGAGGACTAATTATATTGGCAAAGTAGAAATTCTCACTGACGGGGATGTAAACAAATTCGTGCACATTTGAGAGAAGCTTTTTGTGCATTGGAACATTTCTGGGATCTTTAATTTCAGCTCATGAAACATGGGACCAACACTTTATATGTTGCACTTATTTTTGTTCAGTGTGAGATATATATATATATATATATATTTTTCATTCAAAGAGCACACATCAGATGTTTGTTTAACACAACTTTTATTCTATTGTAATCCAAATCTAAGCTCATCTATCCTTCTGTTTGTATTGGGAAACAAAATGGATTACACCTGCCTGCCAAACATTCAATTGAGCTGTAGTAAAGGAACAATATTAGAAAGTAGATGTCAGGGTCCGTGGATCAATAGCAGATTCTCCCTCTCATAGCTATGCATTGCTGAAGGGTAACAAGGAAAAGACTATGGCCTCATCCAGAAGCAGCCCTATTAACCATAAGGACTTCACCTCGATTCTTAAAGGTTTGAATAGGTATGTGCAATATGGTGGTAGTTCCACATTTCCCTCTGGTAGGCTAGTTGGAATTTCTAGGGAAGCCTGAAATGAAGGAGGGGAAGGAAGAGGGGTAAGAGAAGAGAATCTGGGTCTCTTCCTGTCCCGCACTCCTTTGATAAGTCTATTCTTAATTCCCAAGCAAAGGGTCTAGGCTGAATGAGGGATTGGGAAGAGGAGGAGAGAAGACCGTGCTGTGTGTGTGGGTGCTATAGCTGCAAGGGCTGACTCACCCTGAGTGACCCGACCACGACACCAGCTCAGCAGGCAGCTAGCTGACTGAATACACCACACCGCACACCTGCTGTCTCTGCTTATACACAACACAGCAGGAGCCCCAACCAGGGCCTCTGCTGTGTTGGCATGGGAATGTGTGTGTGTGGGTGTGGAAGAAAGTTTTACAGAACAAAACTGAGCACGACCGAGCTACAGCAGATGTAGGTGGGCAGACTGGCAGAGGCATGGTGAGCTGTTATGTAGAGATGACTGGTTTTCAACCTATCGACTGTTCAGACAGTGAATCATTATGACGACATTCACAGGTAACAATAAAAAGAACAGATGAGGGCATCGTAACCTTCTGCCGTTACGATCGCCCACTCCATGAATACTATACGACAGGTTCCACTGTACTTACAGTGGGGCAAAAAAGTATTTAGTCAGCCACCAATTGTGCCAGTTCTCCCACATAAAAGATGAGAGAGGCCTGTAATTTTCCTCATTAGGTACACTTCAACTATGACAGACAAAATGAGAAGAAAAAAAATCCTGAAAATCACATTGTAGGATTTTTAATGAATTTATTTGCAAATTATGGTGGAAAATAAGTATTTGGTCAATAACAAAGGTTTTTCTCAATACTTTGTTATATACCCTTTGTTGGCAATGACAGAGGTCAAATGTTTTCTGTAAGTCTTCACAAGGTTTTCACACACTGTTGCTGGTATTTTGGCCCATTCCTCCATGCAGATCTCCTCTAGAGCAGTGATGTTTTGGGGCTGTTGCTGGGCAACACAGACTTTCAACTCCCTCCAAAGATTTTCTATGGGGTTGAGATCTGGAGACTGCCTAGGCCACTCCAGGACCTTGAAATGCTTCTTACGAAGCCACTCCTTCATTGCCCGAGCGGTGTGTTTGGGATCATTGTCATGCTGAAAGACCCAGCCACGTTTCATCTTCAATGCCCTTGCTGATGGAAGGAGGTTTTCACTCAAAATCTCACGATACATGGCCCCATTCATTCTTTCCTTTACACGGATCAGTCGTCCTGGTCCCTTTGCAGAAAAACAGCCCAAAAGCATGATGTTTCCACCCCCATGCTTCACAGTAGGTATGGTGTTCTTTGGATGCAACTCAGCATTCTTTGTCCTCCAAACACGACGAGTTGAGTTTTTACCAAAAAGTTCTATTTTGGTTTCATCTGACCATATGACATTCTCCCAATCTTCTTCTGGATCATCCAAATGCTCTCTAGCAAACTTCAGACGGGCCTGGACATGTACTGGCTTAAGCAGGGGGACACGTCTGGCACTGCAGGATGAGTCCCTGGCGGCGTAGTGTGTTACTGATGGTAGGCTTTGTTACTTTGGTCCCAGCTCTCTGCAGGTCATTCACTAGGTCCCCCCGTGTGGTTCTGGGATTTTTGCTCACCGTTCTTGTGATCATTTTGACCCCACGGGGTGAGATCTTGCGTGGAGCCCCAGATCGAGGGAGATTATCAGTGGTCTTGTATGTATTCCATTTCCTAATAATTGCTCCCACAGTTGATTTCTTCAAACCAAGCTGCTTACCTATTGCAGATTAAGTCTTCCCAGCCTGGTGCAGGTCTACAATTTTGTTTCTGGTGTCCTTTGACAGCTCTTTGGTCTTGGCCATAGTGGAGTTTGGAGTGTGACTGTTTGAGGTTGTGGACAGGTGTCTTTTATACGGATAACAAGTTCAAACAGGTGCCATTAATACAGGTAACGAGTGGAGGACAGAGGAGCCCCTTAAAGAAGAAGTTACAGGTCTGTGAGAGCCAGAAATCTTGCTTGTTTGTAGGTGACCAAATACTTATTTTCCACCATATTTTGCAAATAAATTCATGAGAAATCCTACAATGTGATTATTTTGGATATTTTTTTTCTCATTTTGTCTGTCATAATTGAAGTGTACCTATGATGAAAATTACAGGCCTCTCATGTTTTTAAGTGGGAGAACTTGCACAATTGGTGGCTGACTAAATACTTTTTTGCCCCACTGTATATGACTGTGACACATATTACTTCTTAACTGTATACTAAATTGTGTGTCTTACGTGCCCCCGGAAGCACAATGAATTTCCCCGCCAGGACAATGGAACGGAGTGAATTACGTAAGGTCTCTTGGCGTGACCCAAATCAATGTGACTGAGCATTGATGTTTTCAATGGTGACCAATTTGGGCAATACTGTTTCAATTTAACTAGGCAAGTCAGTTAAAAATGTGTTCTTGTGCTAATATAGTGCTAGTTCCACATTTACCTCTGATAGGCTAGTTGGAATTTCTGCCATATTGCTTATACCTAATAACCAATCCAATCCGTTCTGAAGTAAATGTGTCTATGGGCTAGTGGGTAAATTCGAGGGTCGGGGGAAGGGGTTGAAGGTTATTCAGTCAGGGAGACCTAAAGTGAATGAGTGAGAAGGGATGATCCCTATTGGACACTGATGGGAAAGCCCAAAGTAGAGGAAGGGAAGGAAGAGGAGGAGAAGAGATAATCTACATCTCTCTGTCCCTGTCACCTCCTTCCTATATCAGTCTATTCTTAATCCCCAAGCAAAGCGTTGAGGCTGAGCGCTGAACAAGGGGTCGGGAGGAGAAAAGACAGCGCTGTGTGTATGTGTGTGCTAAACCTGCCAGGGTTGGCTCACCCCGAGTGAACCGCCTGCTGTCAGCCTGTGACAGCAGCTCAGCAGGCAGCAAGCTCACTGAATACAACACACTACACACACCTGCTGTCTCTGCTTATACACAACACAGCAGGAGCCCCAACCAGAGCCTCTGCTGTGCTGACATGGGACAGTGTGTGTGTGTGTGTGTGTTAGAAAAAAAGGTTTTCAATAGAACAAAACTGAGCACGACCGAGCTACTGAAGACATTGGTGGGCAGACAGCCAGAGGCATTTTTAATTCATTTCTTTTGTTTTCATTTGAACCTTTAAGTAGGCACTTTCGGTTACTGGCCCAACACTCTAACCACTAGGCTACCAGCCGCCCCTGGCATGGTGGGCTGTTATGTAGAGATGACTGGTTTTCAACCTACAGACTGTTTAGACAGTGACTCGTTTTTTTTCACCTTTATTTAACCAGGTAGGCCAGTTGAGAACATGTTCTCATTCACAACTGCGACCTGGCCAAGATAAAGCAAAGCAATGCGACAAAAACAACAGAGTTACACAAACAAAACGTACAGTCAATAACAAAATAAAAATATTAAAATCTATATACAGTGTGTGCAAATGTGGAAGAGTAGGGAGGTAAATGCAATAAATAGGTCATAGAGGCGAAATAATTACAATTTAGCATTAATACTGGAGTGATATGTGCAGATGATGATGTACAAGTAGAGATACTGGGGGGCAAAAGAGCAAGAGGGTAAGTAATAATATGGGGATGAGGTAGTTGGGTGTGCTACTTACAGATTGACTGTGTACAGGTACAGTGATCGGTAAGCTGCTCTGACAGCTGATGCTTAAAGTTAGAGGGAGATTTAAGACTCCAGCTTCAGAGATTTTTGCAATTTGTTCCAGTCATTGGCAGCAGAAAAAAATGGAAGGAAAGTCGGCCAATGGAAGTGTTGGCTTTGGGGATGCCCAGTGAAATATACCTGCTGGAGAGCGTGCTACAGGTGGGTGTTGCTATGGTGAACAGTGAGCTGAGATAAGGCGGGGCTTTACCTAGCAAAGACTTATAGATGACTTAGAGCCAGTGGGTTTGGCGACGAATATGTAGCGAGGGCCAGCCAACGAGACCATACAGGTCGCAGTGGTGGGTAGTACATGAGGCTGTGGTGATAAAACGGATGGCACTGTGACAGCAAATTGGATGTAGTCTGAGTAGAGTGTTGGGGTCTATTTTGTAAATGACATCGCTGAAGTCAAGGATCGGTAGGATAGTCAGTTTTACAAGGGTATGTTTGCAGCATGAGTGAAGGAGGCTTTGGTGTGAAATAGGAAGCCGATTCTAGATTTAATTTTGGATTGGAGATGCTTAATGTGAGTCTGGAAGGAGAGTTTACAGTCTAACCAGACACCAAGGTAATTGTAGTTGTTCACATATTCTAAGTCAGAACCGTCCAGAGTAGTGATGCTAATCAAGCGGGCGGGTGCGGGTAGCAATCAGTTGAAGAGCATGCATTTAGTTTTACTAGCATTTAAAAGCTGCCGCAGGCCACGGAAGGAGTGTTGTATGGCATTGAAGCTCGTTTGGAGGTTAGTTAACACAGTGTCCAAAGAAGGGCCAGATTTATACAGAATGGTGTCGTCTGCGTAGAGGTGGATCAGAGAATCACCAGCAGCAAGAGTGACATCATTGATATACACAGAGAAAAGAGTCGGCCCGAGAATTGAACCCTGTGGCACCCCCATAGAGACTGCCAGAGGTCCTGACAACAGGCCCTCCGATTTGACACACTGAACTCTATCGGCGAACCAGGCGAGGCAGTCATTTGAGAAACCAAGGCTATTGAGTCTGCCGATAATAATCCGGTGATTGACAGAGTCGAAAGCCTTGGCCAGGTCGATGAAGACGGCTGCACAGTACTATCTTTTATCGATTGCGGTTATGATATCGTTTTGGACCTTGAGCGTGGCTGAGGTGCACCCATGACCAGCTCGGAAACCAGATTGCATAGTGGAGAAGGTACGGTGGGATTTGAAATGGTCGGTGATCTGTTTGTTAACTTGGCTTTAGAAGACTTTAGAGAGGCAGGGCAGGATGGATATAGGTCTAACAGTTTGGGTCTAGTGTGTCTTTGAAGAGGGGGATCACCGCGGCAGCTTTCCAATCTTTAGGGATCTCAGACGATATGAAAGAGGTTGAACAGGCTAGCAATAGGGTTCGCAACAATTTTGGCGGATAATTGTAGAGAGGGTCCAGATCGACTAGCCCAGTTGATTTGTAGGGATCCAGATTTTGCAGCTCTTTCAGATCGGGGGCAGCCAGGTGGAACGCATGGCCAGCCGTAGAAAAATGCTTATTGAAATTCTCGATTATCGTAGATTTAATCGGTGGTGACAGAGTTCCCTAGCTTCAGTGCAGTGGGCAGCTGGGAGGTGGTATTATTCTCCATAGACGTTAGTGTGCCAAAACTTTTTGGAATCAGTGCTACAAAGATGCACATTTCTGTTTGAAAAAGCAAAGCTAGCCTTAGCTATCCTAACTGACTATGAATATTGGTCCCTAAACTCATGATGACACTCACAGGTAACAATAAAAGAAGAGATGAGGGCATTGAAACCTTCTGCCGTTACGATCTTGAATACAACGGGAGCCTGCAAGGAAATAGTTGAATGGAATGGAGTGAATTACGTAAGGTCTCTTGGTGTGACCCAAGTCAGGGGTTACAATCACACTAAAGCCATGTGTTCAAATCAAGAGGCTGATGGGAACATTGAGCTCCTCTCCTCCCTGATGGTAATGAGAGGCACAGCCTGTACCTCAGGAGGACAGGGTCGAACACAGATCCATATGGGTTTAGGGGGGAGGCCATTAGAGGACATTAAGGGCTTTCACGCTGCATGTTCTTTCTTAGCCCTGGGCTAAGCCAAAAAGTGTGCAGACCGAATGTGACTTAGCCTAAGAGATGTAGCATATTGAGAATGATCTTAGACTCTCAACAACAAATAGGATATGTCGTGATGAAGGGATTCCATTTATTTCCTGAATTGACTGAATCAAAATGGAATTGACCCCAATCCTGATCCCCATATTGTCCAAGTTAAGAGTGGCCTACCTTTCCAGCTTGACACCGTTCTCCGAGGGCTGGCCAAAAACAGCCCCCGAGAATTCCCTTCTCCGACACAGGCTTCCTACAATACCCGATCAAATGACATTCTCCCCAAAAGAAGGAGTGCTGATGCATGTGTTGCTGCTTACATTGGAGGAATTAAATAGAAGAAAAAAAACATCTGAAGGTCAAAGGACTTCAAAGTCTCGTTTCCTATAATACACAGCTTATCAATTCAACCTCTATCAATCATGTTGACAGATTTTCACTTCACGTTCAAAACACACAAAAAAAACAACTAGTTAGCCGAACCAAATCAAGCTTTATTTATACAGCACATTTCAGACACGAAATGCAAAGCAATTTGCTTTACAGTAAAAAAATGTAAATAAAAGCTGAAATATGTAATACACAAAAAGACAAAAAGATAAAACAAAAAGAACGGCAGGTTATTCCAGAAGCTGAGGGCATAATAACTAATAGCTGCCTCTCCCTGCCTCTTGGTCCTAGACGTTGGGAAAGTTAAAAGGCCAGAGGACCTGAGGGACCTACTGGGTACATAGCTTAAAAACATGTCTGACATGTGTTGGGGTGCACAATCGTGGATTGATTTAAAAACCAATACAATAATCTTAAAATGAATTCTAAAACCAGTGAAATGTGTTCTCCGCCTGGCCTCAGTCAGTGCCCGTGCTGCAGCATTCTGTATGTTTTGCAGTTGCCCAATGTCTTTCTTGGGTAGACCAGACAGGAGAGCATTACAGTAGTCAAGCCTGCTTGATATAAAAGCAAGGATGAGTCTCTCTGTATCAGCTGGAGAGAGAAACGGCCGCACCGTGGAAATGTTCCTCAGGTGGTAAAAAGCTACTTTGATCACATTCCGAATGTGTGAATCGAAATTTAGTTCAGAATCTCAAATAACACCTAGATTTTATACCTGGTGTTTTATCTTTGCCTGTGAATTAAAAAGTGTGGCTAGATTATCACTCTGTGCTTTGGCTCCAACAACAAGTAACACCTACAGTATGCTTGTAACACCCAGGCCATTGATGACAATGTCTTGACAATGACAATGTCTCCAGTCTTCCATTTGGGGAATATGCCCTTCAAAGTGAGCACTAACATGCTCCCTGTGTGCATCATAATAACGCAGCCACAGCAGAGCGGGCTTAAGTCGAGCGGCACTAACTGTAGGGCAGAAATAAACTCTGCTAGAATGTGTCTGCACTGAAAAAAAGTGTAGTAGTTCAAGCATGAGAGAATACGTTGCGAGAATAACAGAACTGTGAGCTGGACTTTTGTCCCAAGTACAACAAACAGTACTAACGGGATGAAACCCTTCCCCATATCTGTGTGTCTGTTTCGTTTCCCAGTTCAATGGTCAATCTAGCTTTAATAAAATAATCTCTTGGAGTGCCCCAGTAGCTATACATTCGAGATGTCCACAATGAGTATGACGTGCCTCCTCTAATGCCCAGGAAGCTCCGATTCAAACTACCATTAGACAGCTCTGCAAGCATGTTTGCAACACGTTTGTTGCTCAATTATAGAGTTTCGCTGAGAAACTATCTTAATTTACTCCGGTTATGGCCAACGCTTACATCCAAAAGAGGTCTAAATAAAACTGTTTACAAGCAACCAAATAAAAGCCTTTTCAGCACCTCTAATGTTTTGAGCTGTTGTAAACCTCTGACCTGTGAGACCGTAATGAGTGATTTACATTGAGGAGCAAAATAGGCATTTTTTTCCCCAGAGTTGCTTGCACATTTTTATTTAGACATTTTTTTTTAGAAGTATATAACGGACGTAAATGAAGATTGTTGCTCAGCAAAACTTCATAATTAGTGAGTAATAAGTATTTTGACATAACGCTTGCAAAAGCTGTCCAATGGGAGTTTGAAATCAGAGCTTCCTGGGCGTTAGACAGGAGACACATCATACTCATCTTCGACATCCTGAACACAGATTCTGGGGAATTGAACACCAGAGATCTGAAGTGATAATGAAAATGGTACATACGCCCAGAGTGATCTTAAAATCGCCAGGTAACTTAGACGATAGATGAAGTGATAGCAGTGCTTTCATGACTGCTGATGAAGAGGATAACATTACATGCATTGATTGACATTAATGGTTGACTTATTGCCTGGGGAAAGTGACCTGCGCACTGAGCAGTCTCACGAGTTGTGCCTGTTCTAAAGTTGCTCTATGTGGGGCAGGTAATAATTTTTTACTGACAAACAAAATGCAAATAATTCCAGTAGTCTGCTCCAGACCTGGCACCAGGATACATTGCCTAAGGGGGCAGTGGAAAGGGGACAAACATTTTCAGGGTGCTTACATTCGAATGACATTGGATTCTGCTTACATCAAGCTATACCACAATAAACATAGAAGTTCAAATGCCGAGACTCAGAGATCAGAGTGCTTTTGAAGTGACAGGTTGGCGTGAAATCTGTAGCCCATATCCACTGCACTCTATAAGCATAAAACAGGGTCCTTCTAGCAGTCGGAAGAAAAAAGATTCAGCAGGAGGCAGATGTGCAAATGAGTGTTGGATTTATTTACACAGAGCTGGTGTTTAAATGTCACCATCATATTTGAAAGTATGTTTTATACCCCTTCAAATAAGTGGATTTGGCCATTTCAGCCACACCCGTTACTGACAGAGGTATAGAAATCGAGCACACAGCCATGCAATCCCCACAGACAAACATTGGCAGTAGAATGGCCTTATTGAAAAGCTCAGTGACTTTCAAGGTGGCACAGTCATAGGATGCCACCTTTCCAACAAGTCAGTTCCTCCAAATTTCTGCCCTGCTCCAGCTGCCCCAGTCAACTGTAAGAGCTGTTATTGTGAAAGAGAAACATCTAGGAGCAACAACGGCTCAGCTGTGAAGTGGTAGGCCACAGAACAGGACAGCTGAAGTACGTAGTGCCCTGTGCCCAAAGCGAGGTCTATATAGAAATGAATGGTTTGTCGAGATTGGTGTGGAAGAACTTCACTGGCCTGCACAGAGCACTGACCTCAACCCCATTGAACACCTTTGGGATGAATTGGCATGCCGACAGCGAGCCAGGCCTAATCTCCCAACATCATTGCCCGACCTCACTAATGATCTTGTGGCTGAATGGAAGCAAGTCCCTGCAGCAATGTTCCAACATCTAGTGGAAAGCCTTCCCAGAAGAGTGGAGGCTGTTACGGCAGCAAGGGGGTGGGGGACCAACTTCATATTAATGCCCATGATTTTGGAACGAGATGTTCAACGAGCATGACTTTTGGTCATGTAGTGTGCATACATACACACGCACACACACACACGCATACAAGGGTCTGATTTAAGAATGTCAGCATTCAAAAGAAAAAGCCTTTCATTAGGCAAAACCGGTCTTAACCAATAAGCTACAGATACAACCTTCCTTTGAGTTACCCAAAGGTGAACTAACTAGAACATCCCCAAACACTTAAATACATTTGGCAACACCTAGTCTTGGCACGCAGGCCAGGTATATGTATGCATGTACAGTGCGTGCAGTCACACAACATTAAACATGGAGAAACCAGACACACTCTCTCCAAACAAAGACTATGAAGAAATTGACAGTAAACTGGTAAAAGCAATTAAATTAACCAAAAGTTCAATTGTTGCGCGGTTTTGAGCTCTCCAAAAAATGTTTCCACTTGGAGAATGAAAATGTTAGGAATGTATTATATTTAATGAATGATCAAAACGACCATAACCCAACAATTGACACAAGTAAACAAATAGTGTGCACGAATTGGAGTGAGTTGGAAAAGTGGAGAGAGAGACGTGCCTATAGCGCATCTTCGCCACACAACCATACCCTTATTCTGATCGACATTTTAAGAACTGTTTGAGACAACTTCCTCACACGAGCAGTAACCTCATACATTGTCAGGATGTATCAGTGGTCATTTTCCCATCAACTGAAGTAATTACGGTTCAACCACCCCATTAAAAACTCACACTAGCCAAACATGTGACAGCAAGGCAGAATGGCACATTCCAAATGAGCACTGGGTACATCATACATATTGACTAGAGGTCGACCGATTAATCGGAATGGCTGATTAATTAGGGCCGATTTCATATGTTCTAAGCAAGGAAGTCAAACGTTAGCTTTTTTACATGGCACATATTGCTCCAACACTTTGTTTTTGCATTATTTAAACCAAATTGAACATTTAATTTTTGAACATTTATTTGAGGCGAAATGGATTTTTATTTATGTATTATATTAAGTTAAAAATAAGTGTTAATTCAGTATTGTTGTAATTGTCATTATTACAAATAAATAAAAATTGTCCGATATCGGCTTTTTTAGGTCCTCCAATAATCGGTATTGGCGTTGAAAAATCATAATCGGTCGACCTTTAATATTGACCAACATGGTATGTTCATTTGGTGAATGTAGATTAGTGGAGCAAATAAAGGAACATCATAGCAGTTTCCCCAAGGCAGATGAAGACTTTGCCCAGGCCCTAAACACTGTCCACTAACCTTTTGGCGATGCGGGTATAAACTTCCCTGCATGGGCCTTTGTTGAAGCAGGTAAGGGAGCATTCTCTGCATAAATGATGCACAGTGGACACGGGTTGTCTCCCGTTCTCCCCAATTAAGGTCCCACTAACCTCCTGTGCTTTTGTGTTATCATAAATGAAATACGGCATAGACATGATCATAAATCAGCACCAGGACAAGATTAGAATCTTCTGCATATATTCAATGTTATTAACGTTGTTTCTGCTTATAGACTCAATTTGATGTACATGAATAAAGAAAACCTCAAGAGAATCTATTCTGTAATCCAGGTGCATTGAGCTGAGGCCCCACCTTGGGCAAGCGCCATAACCTACCAGAACTAATCTCGGACCAAAATAACCTTCTATTCTATGAGAGATAAATTTAGATGTCGTATTATATACGGTCGTGTCCGATTATCCGTCAAACACCTGCCACCATAGAATATACCAATTATTTACCGTTTTCGCACGTGCGTCGAATAGTTGCATCCAGAAAGTAACTTTCGATTTCATAAACATTTGTAGGAAATCATAAAAGCATAATTAACATTTGTAAAAAAAATAATCGCAGGTAGGCTGGCTATTGGTTATCACAAGCCATATTGTCTATACATCGTTGACAACAGTGGAAATCCGACTGGTTCATCTAATGTGCAACAGAACACGAGGACAATTGCATTTCCGCTACGGTTACATTGTATCACTGCCTTGTCTGTCAAGTAAACTGAGTCGACGACAAAAGTTAAGTGTAACACCCTAGGGTTCTAGAACTGATTAGGATAAACCACGTGACTCACGTTCCAAGGACTTCTTTGAACTCGAATACATGCTTGATATCGTCGACATTCTTCTTCCAAGATCCATCCCCGCCCGACTCTCCGTTCTCCCTCGCCATGTCGCCGCCAGGGAAGACCGAAGTGATTAGATTAGAGACACCGTTTTTCACCTCCTTGTGCTGACTCAGTGAGGCAATACCGTCCCCCCGTCTAGTGCCGACTGAAGTCGGACTGATATCACAGAGTTTCTTCCTGAGTGTCGCCCAATTCTACCTTGCATCGCTCAGCCAATCCGTACAACCCGCTGCGCCGCCAATACAGTAGCCCTACCACCAATCACGCGTAGCAGCCTACCTGCAGGTTATCAGAATAGTCTAATCTCTTTGACGTAATTGAACGGGAGCTTCCTCGTTATCCCGTCTCTTTTTGGTTTAGAACAATTAATTCTACCTCTTCAGATTATGTTTAGGCTATGCTACTTGATCGAAAGATGACTCCGGTTGGTGTGTGTGTGGGTGTGTGTGTGAACTGAACCGCTATTCTAGTGAGTCACGCTGCCTGCTGGCCGCCCCCTTTGTTGTTACCAATAACCGGGAGTGGGAGGCTGCTCTCCTCTATTGTCCATGTAGCCGGCAGAGTGCGTGGGGATGAGGAGGGGTAGGCTACGAGTGAACGATTGGTGTTCGCATTGCACCAAATCCATCACCCACTGACTTGCCAAGTTAAATAAAATATTAAATAAAACATTTAAAAAATTGTAGTACGTAATGGCTATAGTTGACATGCAAGTGGGCTTTTCCATGAATACAACTATGGTGACAGTAAACTAACTCCTAACAACATGATTGCTCTGATCCCCCAGCATTGCCTTATGATGCCCTTCTCTACTATACCATTATGAGACAGATACTTTTTATTTCCCCAAAGCAAAAGGGACATCGCCATTGCTGTTAGCTGAGATGGTTACATAGAAAACCAATTAAATCTGTTAATTAAAGTGTCAGAGATTCTGAAGGAAGTGCAATTGGTCTTCTTGCCATTACAATGTGTTAATGCGATGGTGGAGCCTCAACGGTTGGTCTCCCTGGACAGACTGGTTAATCTCGGAGCGGAGCACTGAAGATCACAAATCAATCCTAATGTAGCATCCTTAAGCTTTAGGCCTGACACACCATCCTGACCACTGCACACAGTTTAATAGCCAGAGAGATCAGGATGGCCGAACAAGGCTACCTTGTCCCTGTCCAAAACACGACCTCTAGCCCCTAAAACCAGGGTTTTGCATATGCACAAAAAGCTTATTTCTCTCAAAATTTGTGCACAAATGTATTTACATCCCTGTTCGTGAGCATTTCTCCTTGGCTAAGATAATCCATTCACCTTACATTTGTGGCATATCAAGAAGCTGATTAAACAGCATGATCAGGTGTACCTTGTGCTGGGGACAAAGGCCAAGCTAAAATGTGCAGTTTTGTCATCACACAATGCCACATATGTCTTAAGTTGAGGGAGTGTGCAATTGGCATGCTGACTGCAGGAATGTCCAGCAGAGCTGTTGCCAGAAAATGTAATGTTAATTTCTAGGGATGCACGATATAACGGAATAGGCTGATATTAGCTAAAAATGGCAACATCGGCTCTATGTGTAGTTTAACGCCGACGTGCAAAACCCATGTCAAGGCTGACGTGCATACCTGTATAACGTAGGTAGATGACGTACTGACGGCACGAAAAAAACAGCGCTGCACGTGCGAAACACAGCATTCCTAACCTTGCCCACAATGTCTGCTGTGTGGATATATTTAAGTTTCAAAAGGAAGATAACAAAAAGGCCATATGCAAAGTTATTCTGCTAATTATTTCCCGAGGGGAGAAAGTGAAATCTTTCAATACCACAAATCTAATTACTCATTTGAAAGTGCATCACCCCCAGACGTTCAGCAACTACTTAGAACAAAAGCAGAAGAAAACTAAGCGCTCACGTCCAACAACTAAACAAGTTAAAGTCGAGCAGTCACTTGAAAGAAAAATACAAATTCAGCGAGACACCTCAAAGGCGAAATCCATTAACGTCAAGATAATGAAAATCATTGCCTTTGACAATCAACTGTTCTCTGTCGTGGATGATGTTGGCTTTCGCTGACTGGTTGAGTATCTCAAGCCCCGGGAACACACTACCAAGTAGGCTCTATTTTTCAGATGTTACCCTACAGGAGTTACACAGTATAGTTGAAATGAACATCCTTGAGCTACTTGCTATGGGAGTCACTGCTATAAGCTTCACGACTGACATTTGGACCAGCGATGTCAGCCCCATGAGCATGCAGAGTCTGACAGCACATTTCGTACTGAGGAACGCTGTATTGCATGCTCAAGAATGTGCTGGTTCTCATACCGATGCTGCCATTTCAATGGCATTTGAGAACATGTTTGAAACTAGGAAAATCTCCAAGAACAAAGTACACATGGGCTACGTGATAATGCACGTAACATGACAAAGGCTTTGGAAGAATGCGGAGTCGCCAATTTGCCATGCATGGCACACGCTGCAAATGAAGGTGTTTTGGCTCAACGCAGCATATCTGACACAGTGGCAACAGGAAGGAAGATAGTGGGTCATTTTAAACACTCACCGCTAGCTTACAGGAGCAGCTTGGAATGAAAACGAAAAGGCTTAAGCAAGACGTTTCCACCAGGTGGAACAGTACTTTTTACATGATGGAGAGCCTGCTGGAACAAAAACCGAGTGCTTGGCGTGTACTCAGCCACCTAGGAGTTACAGGCAACAATCAGTACAAACCAGTGGACTCTCATTGAAAACAAACACACCCCCCTAGCTCCAACTGACTCGAGAAATAACCTCATCAACTGCGTCTGCAGCAGATGTGATACCCTCTGTCAAGACATTGAAACACCTGCTCAACAAAACTGCTGACACAGACCGTGGGGTTAAACCTTGCAAAAGAAGTCCACAAGAGGATGTGAACAATCGATTTGTTGGCAGTCTCTCTGAGCTTCTTGACAGGGTCGCCACCATGCACGATGCTAGGTACAAGGACCACTACTTCGATGCAGACAAGAAATGGGGTTTACGTGAAATGTTAGACACAGCTGGACAAGATGGAAAACGGACACACTGACAGTGCGCAATGAGGAAGAAAGGCCATGGACAGACAGAGCTGAAACTTCACTGCTTGACATGTATGATGAAATCCTGGCTGAGAAAGAACAACGAAACTGCACAGCAAGTAAGTGAAATAAATAGGTTGATTACATTTTACTGGTAATGGGGACATACATAAATGCCAACAAAATAACTTTTTGGTCAGCGTATTTAAGTCAGAAGTTTATATACACTTAGGTTGGAGTCATTAAAACTCGTTTTTCAACCACCCCACAAATTTCTTGTTAACAAACCATAGTTTTGGCAAGTCGGATAGGACATCTACTTTGTGCATGACAAGTCATTTTTCCAACAATTGTTTATAGACAGATTTCACTTGCTTACCTTTAGGTTCTAAATATCAGAGTAAGAAATTGACAGACACTATGTAAGCTCCAACCAAGTTTATTCACCCATTGGGTCAATACAGCTGCATAAGACAAAAACAATTTCCACCAGTGGTAATAAACTCAGCAAAAAAAGAAACGTCCCTTTTTCAGGACCCTGTCTTTCAAAGAGAATTGGTAAAATTCCAAATAACTTCACAGATCTTCATTGTAAATGGATTACACACTGTTTCCCATGCTTTTTCAAGAACCACAAACAATTAATTAAGCTTACAGACGGTAGGCAATTAAGATCCGTTATGAAAACTTAGGACACTAAAGAGGCCTTTCTACTGACTCTGAAAAACACCCCAAAAAAAGATGCCCAGGGTCCCTGCTCATCTGCGTGAATGTGCCTTAGGCATGCTGCAAGAAGGCATGAGGACTGCAGATGTGGCCAAGGTAATAAATTGCAATGTCCGTACTGTGAGACGACTAAAACAGCGCTACAGGGAGACAGGACGGACAGCTGATCGTCCTCACATTGGCAGACCACATGTAACACCTGCACAGGATCGATACATCCGAACATCACATCTGCGGGACAGGTACAGGATGGCAACAACTGCCCGAGTTACACCAGGAACGCACAATCCCTCCACCAGTGCTCATACTGTCCGCAATAGGTTGAGAGAGGCTGGACTGAGGGCTTGTAGGCCTGCTGTAAGGGAGGTCCTCACCAGACATCACCAGCAACAACATCACCTATGGGCACAAACCCACTGTCGCTGGACCAGACAAGACTGGCAAAAAGTGCTCTTCACTGACGAGTCGCGGTTGTGTCTCAGCAGGGGTGATGGTCGGATTTGCGTTTATCGTCAAAGGAATGAGCGGTACACCGAAGCCTGTACTCTGGAGCAGGAGGGTCCGTCATGGTCTAGGGCGGTGTGTCACAGCATCATCACACTGAGCCTGTTGTCATTGCAGGCAATAGCAACACTGAGTTACAGGGAAGACATCCTCCTCCCTTATGTGGTATCCTTCCTGCAGGCTCATACTTACATGACCCTTCACCATGACAATGCTACCAGCCATACTGCTCATTCTGTGTGTGATTTCCTGCAAGACAGGAATGTCAGTGTTCTGCAATGGCCAGTGAAGAGCTTGGATCTCAATCCCATTGAGCATGTCTGGGACGTGCCTTGGTGGAAGAGAGATTCCCCCCCCCCCTTTGTTCAGGGACACATTATTCAATTTCTGTTAGTCACATGTCTGTGGAACTTGTTCAGTTTGTGTTTCAGTTCTTGAATCTTATGTTCATACAAATACTTACACATTAAGTTTGCTGAAAATAAACACATTTGACAGTGAGTTAACTTGTTGCTGAGTTTATGTATCTCCTCCTCTCTAAACATGACATCTTTATTGCTAGGCAGGAAGTTAAGTGATACGGGCAATAAACTGTTCCTTCTTCCTTAATGTGAACTGACCTCGACCCCCATTTCCTCACTAATCCACAGCTCTCCACCCTTATCGTGTGTGCCTGCCAACATGTGATTGTCTTCCCTGAACTCAGTACATTCCAAGCATAATTGCTTCTACCATTCACAATCCTCCTCCAGATACCCATTAACTTCTGGTGTATAAACCAGACTATGGCACACAATTCCTTCGACCTCATGGCTTGGTTTTTGCTCTGACATGCACAATCAACTGTGGGACCTTATATAGACAGCTGTGTGCCTTTCCAAATCATGTCCAATCAATTGAATTTACCACAGGTGGACTCCAATCAAGTTGTAGAAACATGTCAAGGATGATCATGGAAACAGGATGCACCTGAGCTCAATTTCAAGTCTCATAGCAAAGGGTCTGAATACTTATGTAAATACTTATGCAGATTAATGAGGCATTAAAAAAAAAAAAATCTATTTTAGAATAAGGCTGTAACTTAACAAAATGTGGAAAATGTCAAAATAAAATAAAAATAAATATTTTCCGAATGCACTGTATGGTAGCCCTTTTCTTGAACCACAATATGAGCATACAGAGCAATGGCATTGGTTTCTTACCACTTTAAATAGTAAGTTAGAACTCAAATCCAGTGGTAGTCAACTTTCACATATTTTTGAAATCGTACCTGCAGCAGTAAAGACAGAATTCACAACAAACGCAACCTTTTGAAATGAAAACAGAAATGTTAAGACCGAACCAATATAACTACCAAGTTACCTTGTAGAGAAATGGTAACCCTTACTTTTCTGCAGAAATATGAAATAGTTGTGGTGCTAATTTGTGCAGTTGTTGTTCAGAAATATTAGTGTTGTTTTTCTTTCAAATCTAAAACAAAATTAGAAGCTTTGAATTTCTACACAAACAAAAATAACCAAAATAATATTTCCAACATTTTAACAATATTTGGACTGATGTTGATTTAAACAGTAAAAACTATAACACCTCGTGAAGAGAAACACTAAAGAATTCCTCAGCCCCCAACCTGAGCCAATCTTCTACTTTGAAGATAAACTAGATGATAGGTCACAGAAATTAAATCATAATACTCTGATGTATGGCTACATATGAGCAACTAAAAGTGCCTTTATAATACGATAAATGTTGTAAACTTAAGTGTCTAAGGCAGGGGTGTCAAACTCATTTTGTGCCATGGTCCGCATTTGGTCCTCAACGAGGTCTGGAGTGCCGCGCTGAAAATGTATTACATTCAGCGATGTAGTGGTAACAAAAAAACAAAAAAAAATGTTGGTGGGTAAACTCTGTTCGCCAGTCACGGTGAAGAAAGTAAGGCTCCCAACACTTTCAATGCATTTTTCCTCAAAAAGGTGGGTATGCCGATAATCATTTCTACACAGTTTTGATTTGGTTTTAGTCATTTGAAAGAATATTGAGTTCGTCTTCAAAATGTTATATGATTTAGTAATTGTTTAACTCAAACCACCCACCCATTATGTTTGACACCCCTGACCTTGATTTAAACTTAGAGCGCAACCAAAATATGGTTATTTCTCAGTACGGCCCCATATCTACACTGAACAAAAATAGAAACGCAACATGTAAAGTATTGGTCCCATTTTTCATGAGCTGAAATAAAAGACCCCGAAATTTTCCATACGCACAAAAAGCGTATTTCTCTCAAATTTTGTGCACAAATATGTTTACATCCCTGTTAGTGAGTGTTTCTCCTTTGACAAGATATTCCACACCTGTCAGAGGGCTGGATTAGCAAGAAGCTGATTAAACAGCATGTTTATTACACAGATGCACCTTGTGCTGGGGACAATAAAAAAGGCCACTCTAAAATGTGCAGTTTTGTCACACAAGGCCACAGATGTATCAAGTTGAGGGAGAGTGCAATTGGTATGCAATCTGCAGGAATGTCCAGCGCTGTTGCCAGAATTGAGTGTTAATTTCTCTACCATAACCCTACGTCGTTTTGGAGAATTTGGCATTACGTCCAACCTGCCTCACAACCACTCGTATGGTGTTGTGTGGGAGAGCGGTTTGCTGATGTGAACAAAGTGTGGTGTTTTGGTATGGGCAGGTATAAGCTACGGACAAACACAATTGCATTTTATCGATGGCAGTTCGAATGCAGAGATGGTGACGAGTTCCTGAGGCCCATTGTTGTGCCATTCACCTGCCGCCATCACCTCATGTTTCAGCATGATAATGCACAGCCCCATGTGTACAGATCTGTGCTTGCGTCAATTCCTGGAATTCCTGAAATTGTCCCAGTTCTTCTATGACCTGCATAATCACCAGGCATGTCAGCCATTGAGCATGTTTGGGATGCTCTAGATGGACGTGTACACCGGTGTGTTCCAGTTCCCGCCAATATCCAGCAACTTCGCACAGCCATTGAAGATGAGTGGGACAACATTCAACAGGCCACAATCAACAGCCTGATTAACTCTATGTGAAGGAGATGTCGCGCTGCATGAGGCACATGGAGGTCACAACAGATAATGACTGGTTCTGTTCCATGCCCCTACATTTTTTATTTTAAGGTATTTGTGAGCAACGGCTGTATATCGTATTCCCAGTCATGTGAGATCCATAGATTAGGGACTAATGAATTTATTTCAATTGACTGATTTCCTTATACGAACTGTAACTCTGTAAAATCTTTTAAATTCTTGCATGTTGCGTTTCTATTTTTCTTTCAGTACAGTAAATTGAATGCAATCATATTGCATGTGAATCTAACTTTTGCATTAAGTTAAAAACATTAAGAATTAAAAATTCAATTTTACAATAAAAATGAACACTCAGGGCAATATTGAGTTGCTTTACAATGCAATCTCAGACCATTTACATCACATTGTTTTTAGACAGCTACAGCTCCATTTCATAATGCGCAATAAAACAGCCCTTCCAAACCATCAAACAGTCTTGTTCCACTCAGTACCTGAAGCCCCCTCCACATTGAAGAAGCAGCCTTTAGCACTAGTGTTTTTGAGAACATTTAAACATACAGGAAGAAAAGAGATCCTGGACTCATTATTGTTTCATCTCACCAATTCATAGAAAGTTGAGTGAAACAAATGTGAAACAGATAAATTCAGCCTGGAAGTCCAGGCTAGAGAAGAGATGTAAATGTGGTTTTACTGGAGGGAGGGAGGGTGCATCCATTCTGGGGCCCACGGGAGCAGCCATCTTGGGGCCCGGTGGCTCAAGAGGAGAAGGTGGCAGTGAGGATGGCCTCATTCTGCTGGTGGTGGAGCGTTCCGATGCCCACAGCCGGGGCGGGCAGAGTAGGCCGACTCACCAACCGGAGCTGGAGGAAGAGTAGAGGGAGAAAGAAGGTGGACAAATGGAAATGGTCGGTTAATATTTTATTTTTTAAATCAACCCCAGTCAAATATACAGTGTACAAAACATTGGGAACACCTTCCTAATATTGAGTTGCACCCCCTTTTGCCCTCAGAACAGCCTCAATTCGTCAGAGAATGGACTCTACATGGTGTCAAAAGCTATCCACAGGGATGCTGGCCCATTTTGACTCCAATGCTTCCCACAGTTGGGTCAAGTTGGCTGGATGTCCTTTGGGTGGTGGATCATTCTTGATACAGACAGAAAACTGTTGAGCGTGGAAAACCCAGCTGCGTTGCAGTTAACACACTCAAACAGGTGCGCCTGGCACCTACTACTATACCCCATTCAAAGGCACTTGCCCATTCACCCTCAATGGCACACATACACAAATCATGTGTCAATTGTTAAAAATCCTTCTTTAACCGGTCTCTTCCCCTTCATCTACACGGATTGAAGTGGATTTAAGTTGACATCAATAAGCACTCATAGCTTTCACCTGGATTCACCAAGTCAGTCTGTCATGGAAAGAGCATGTTTTGCACACTTAGTTTATTGTGCATGTTTGATATCCACTACATTGCAGTCGGAATGTGCAGAATCACTGATCTACAAATCACCTTGCATCCCAAATAACAACTCATTATCTGATCAAATTGAGCAATTCTGAGCCTCCCCTTCCTTGCTCAAACTGATCCCCTCAAACACAAACAGTTTTTCTCTGATCATTCTCTGATCATCATTCAGGCAGGACTCACCTTGCAGGCCAGCTGCTTCTCAAACCTAGGGGCCACGAAGGACCAGGGGCCCATGTTCTGGGGCTCCTCCTGGCTCCAGACAAACTCTGTATGGGACACAAACACATGAAGAAGATTACATTAAAAAATGATCTTGAAGATGGCAAAATACTAGGGGACAGTTAAATCAAATATCTTAAATAATATCATTACATTTTTCAAATTGTAAAATAATTTCAAAATGCCCACCCCTACCAAATACAGTTCACAAAATGATGAATTGATCCGATGCTGCTGCACAATCTCTGGTAAACAGTGTTGAACAGTAAAAGCCTAATCCTGGAATAAAAAAGCATGCTAAATGGAGAATCTCCATTTTTAAACCAGGGTTAATGTGTGTCTGGGAAACAGGCCTATAGTGTCTGTGGTAAGAAGTGAAGAACAGTGCAGGCCAGGGGTCACTTAAATACATTTGTTGTTTGTATACTTGGATAAAAGCGACTGCAAAGTGGCATTTTAGATATTAGATGTTTGAGGAAAATAGGGACCAGGTCAGGTATAGCCTACCATTGGCATTGGTGTACTTGGTGAGCTCCTGCTGCAGGGCTTCCAGAGGGAAGGGACACAGCTCCTCCAGTCTGATCAGTGCAGTGGTCTGAGTGGCTGCGGATGCCTCCCTCTGCTTCAACAGGGCATAGTAGTGCTTCCCTGAACACAGCACCACCCGCTGGACACTACAGGTATAGCAGGAAAGGACCGTTTTTAAAGCAGTTGGGTACATACTGTAATGGGTTGGGTCGATTGCATTTGAGTTCAGCCAACCCTGGAAGGTGCAGCATGTACAGATGTAGCTACACTTTACTATTTGATCTCGTAAATAAAGTGACACCATAACACAAATGACAACATTTTTAAATGGAGATACACTTATCAACAGGAAGCAGAAGAGAGGGTGTAATGTCATGGATACTTCTTTACCTGGCTGGTGTGACTGAGGTGTCACCAATCACAGGTTTGAAAGAGGTTCCAGGAGCCATGTCAGCCAGACTGGATGTTGCTCCCTACAGGTAGAGACAGGAACTCATCAACTCAGTCACCAAATATCACCATAAACATGTTCACAGTAGCCCTGTTTGAATACCTTCAAATGAACCCTTCCTTTTTTTCCTTGATGAAATCATTGCTATGACGTGGTAAGATTGGTGGCAGCAATACAGTGGAAACCATGCCTTCACCTAACCACTCACTCACCTACCGATCAGTGATTACCCGAAGGGGGAGAGGAAGGATGCATTTTAAAGTTATTCAAAAGAGGCCCATTTAACTCTAATGGCTTGTATTAGATGTGTTATTGAGTAGCTTACAGAGAATCGGAGCAGAGTCTTGGGCCCAGCAACGATGAGCGGCTTGCGGATGTTGCGTATCATCTGTCGTCTCAGCAGGTGGAAGTACTGTGCTGGAGTCGTAGGGTTGACCACGCCCATGTTGACATTGTCACCATCCACCCCCTCCTCCTTACTGTCACACAGCTGGGAGAAAGAGAAAGACGAGGAGATTTAGACACAGATACAATAAATATTACAAGAGACAGCGAGTGAGTCGACAGCGGTATACAGTAGCTATAACAGAGGTAATTGTATATGGTATTTGTAGAGGTATTTGTTTCCAAAGAGTAGCCCTGGGCTCTTAAGTCTGTTCTCCTCATTTCCCACTGCCACAAAATGCAGAGAAGAAGATCAGAGGTTCCCCCGCTCCTTTAAAATTGTTTCCATGTGATTTGTGTTCCCCTCATCACCTGTAGGAACCTCTCTATGCGGCAGGAGGAGTGTTCAGGTCCTGCTCCGTCGTAACCATGGGGAAGCAGGATCACCATCCCACACTGCAGCAGCCACTTCGCCTCGCCTGGAAGAGAGACATTTCAAATCAACACCGAGTGGAGCCAGAATGTAGAGTCTAACGTTTATGAAGGCTTTACGAATGCTCTATAAAGCTTTTATATTGAAGTGTAGAACATGATTTATTGATCACGTTGACCAAATATCCAGTTTAATCTTAAATGTATACTAAACAAAGTGTTGGCTCCATTCCATGTAGCCCCTTTCCCCTAGTCCTTGTTAATCTGTGTTCAAAGAACTGAAAGGACTTGATAGGTGTTCGCCAGGGGCTAGAAGGAAACTGGTTTACGATATTCAATTATCTGCAAGCTCAAAGGAGGTGACCTAAAAATAGCCCTTGGCTGACTTCAGAAAGTTATTGACCAGAGTATCAGCATTCATTACCTCCAGAGAGGAAGGTGTCGAATATGATTTGAGCTCCGTTGAAGAAGTCTCCAAACTGAGCCTCCCAGATAGGCAGTAGTTTAGGCTGGGCGATGGCCATGCCATACTCAAAGCCCAGCACGGCCTCCTCAGACAGGGCACTGTTGCACACCTAGAACACACACACGCAGAAGAGTGCACGCCGTATTACAGGTGGGTGTCCATGACACTCTTATACAACTTAGAAGTAAAGCAAGTAAACAAGTCATGAGGTCCAAGTCTCAAGTGAGTAAAAAGGGTTGAATCTCAAGTCCCAAGTCGTGCATTGTAAGTGCAAGTTGAGTCCCAAGTTATTTTGTATCAAGTCTCATTGTTTTTTGTTTTTTCTCTCTCGTTGCAATAACTAATTATTTACCTCCATGAATCCTTTCTGTTCAGGGTCTATGTGATTGAGGGGGATGTACATGTCATCTGTGTCTTGACAAACTATCATGGCATGTCTCTGACTGAACGTGCCCCTACCAACATCCTGTCCACTGATACGAATGTTGAACCCTGCAAAACAAATGGAAAACAAAACACATTCTTACAGCCAGAGACATGAGAATTACATATATAAATGACAAAAAATGACTATACATTTGTAAGTATTGACATAGTATGGTAATAACAGGCCTGGAAAACACAAATCTATCTAACGAGCAATTTCTGTAAAAATGGTTATTTATGAAGATCAATCCTTTTACACATTCCCATGCAAACCCTTACCAAATTGTGCTGCCTAGGATACTCCAGCAACTAAAGTGGATGCGGAACCAGGCCAGCTCAGTACAGCTTGGTTTGGCTCAGTAGTGTAAAAAGCTGTTGACTGACCTTGGCAGAGCAGAGAGCCAAACGCCATGGCCTCAGCAGTGGACCAATCCAGATTAGTTCCATTCTCCACCTTCACATGGCGACCCTGAGAGAACACAACAGATCTGTTTATTTGAGCTTCAGAGAGTCTTTAAAACAAGGGGGAAAACGAAGCCCTTTATCCCTTTTCCCCCCAGAGTCAGATGAACATGTGAATACCATTGTCTCTGAAATCCAGAACTATCCCTTTAACTCAACACCTAGCAAACTTGTAAAGAGGTTGAGATCTGTTGGCGCAATGGCTAAGGTGTTGGGTTGACAGTCGGTGGACCTGGGTTCGAGTCCCGGGGTGGACCCCCCCAACCCGAATTAGCTACAATATATATCTTGTAATTGTTATTACCGCCACATGCATCTTCCCAAGGTGGCTGTGTAGCTGGATCTCTTCGGGTATCTCCACAGACTTAGCCCCTACATACTGCAGCAGGGGGACAGGCACCCCCGTGTCCCAGTGGGTGACTCTGGCCTGGGGCTCCTCCAGACCTCCCCAGCGACCCTGTAACAACAACAAAAACCAAAGTCCATTTGTTACAGCAAAGAATTGAATTCGGTCTCCTGTTAGTTTCTCAACACTCCAAAAAGCACTCCTCACCAGACCTGGGAACAAACATTTTGAGCGTTCGCTTGTAGTGCCAGATGGGTGGGGTTTGCACTTTTGCAACACAATGTGCCAGGTAAACTCAATCAAGCCCAGCTAAAGTATGTGAAATGAGTGCACATCACAGACCTGCAGGTTGGTGGGTGGTGGGCTGTATAAGGTCATGTTGGCCAGCTTGTCGTTCAGCATGCCGTAGTAGGCTGTCCTGATGGCACCACACTCCTCCCCTGTCATCAGGCCCTCTGAGATCAGCTGGTCAGCGTAGGAATCTGGGATGCTCTTCCTGGAGCTGGGGGGGTGAGAAGAGGGTAGGATATCATGTTTAGTTATTTGTTGTTATTTCGGCATTGTTCTGTAATTAAGGGAATATCAACGGCAAATAATGTAAAGCAAATATGCAATTGTAGGTAAACAATATATGCTTTTGTTTATGGTTGTGGGTTGTTCCCCGTTCAATACAATGAGGTAGTTTCTGGACAATATTTCTGTCCATTTATTGGACCCCTTTTGGCTCAAGATCAGCCCGAGAGGGAAAAGTATAGCAAATAAACTGAACTCACCGGATAATCTTGTACATGGCAGGGTTAGTGAAACCAGGTTCGTCTAGCTCGTTGTGTCCCCACCGTCTATAGCAGAGCAGGTCCAGGATGACATCCTTCCTGAAGCGTCTCTGATACTCTACCGCCAAACGTGTGGCACGCACCACCTCCTCCGTATCATCACCATTCACATGGACCACAGCACAGCCCACCATCTTAGCTGGAGAGGGGAGAACACACACATAGTGAGATAGAGGAGTATTGAAATTCCCATAAAAAAATGGATTTGTGATTATAATTCCCATAAAGATCTATTATAGATAAAGCGATAGATTTCACATACCAACATCACTGCAGTATAAAGACGATCTCCCTCTCGCAGATGGAGTTGTATAACCCACTTGGTTGTTTACAATGAGGTGGATGCTCCCACCGACTCTGAAGTGGGGGAGTAGTGAAATGGTGAATGTCTCTGGAACAATCCCTTGACCCGAGAATGAGGCATCCCCATGGACCTGAGAAAAGTAAGCAGAGTTTCCACAATGATCACCAGGCTTGAAATTCTGAAAATATCTTGACAATGGATAATGTCCTTTATGTCCCTATAAACTGTACTTCAGCGTAATAATCCCGTCCTACTATCCCTCTCTTTTACATATTGTACTACACGTGCAAGAGAAATTCACGAGAAGGCAATTAAGTATACTATTCTATAGCAGTGTTACTCAGTGAATGCGTTTCTAGTGCAGGGGTGTCAAACAAATTGGCATATAAAATATATAATATATATATATATATATATACACACACACACACACACAATACCTGGAGACATACGACTTTATTCCCAGGCTGTGCGTTCTCGTCTGGTGAGTAGTCTCCCTCCTTTTTGAGCTGCTGCCGGGCCCTGGTCTTCCCCTGGGTGACTGGGTTGATGGCCTCCAAGTGGGAGGGGTTGGGCAGCATGGTCACTTTGAGGAGGTGGGCAGCACCGAAATCCAGCTCTACAGAGGAGGTAAGGTGGGAGAGGACGTCACCGATGGAGGGAGAGTCCGCTGGGAACTCACTGAGGCCACACATCTTACGGAACATCAGCTGGGGGTGGAGGGAGAGAGGCACATGAAACAAATAAATGTTATACTGGGGTTCCATATTTCACCTCTCTCAAAACCTGCTCACCTCAGTAAGAAAAACAACAAAATTCAAGGTCATCATCCAAAGAAACTTTTCAGGGTCACTTTCTGATAAGGTAACACTGTATTCTCTCATCTTCACACTGCATACGGCATTTCAGCTGACAATTACATGGAGTTTATTGGTAATCCCCAGTAAGTGTGGTTAATTAGGTAAACATTACAGCCATGAATTTTACCTGAAAGTGATCAACAGTGTCTGAACCCTGACCTCTGGTGGGAACTGAAGCAGCCCCGTGAGGAGATTGAGTCGCCCGCGATGAGGCATCCCCATGACGATGTCCGTCACCCCACTGTGGGACAACAGGCGGAACATCTCATAGAACACCCCCATCATGCTCTCTGCTCCCTCACCACCGTAACGCTTCACCGTGGAAAACTTGTTTGCCAGGAAATTATCAAACTCCTGAGGTAACAAGATGAAACAGGTAATTTCAGGTTATTGTAAAAAGAGACTGTTCTCAATGATTTATCTGGTTAAATAAAAGCAAAATACATAAATAAGTCAGCAAGATCAGTCGTTCTTGGAAATAGGATTTTTTTTTAAATTAACATTGATAAACCCAGTACCATCACATTCTCGCTGATAAGATCATGACTTTATTCCCACTGAAAAAATTTAAACAAGATGCCAATTAGTCTGTTAGATAAGATACACATTTTCATTAATTAGGCTATGAAAAGGTAATTCGGCTGTAATACTGTGTGCCGACGTCGACCTTTGATCCATCTACCTGTGACTTCAGCAAGAGCTTAGCCAACTGTCTCCTCTCCTCTGTGGAGGTCTCTTTCTCTCCCCACTTTTACTTCCCCCCCCCGCTCTCTTCATCCCCATCCATCCACCCATCTACCTGCGACTCCAGCATGAGTTTGGCCAACTTTTTCCTTTCCTCCGCCGTAAATGTCTCCTTCTTAAACTCCTCGAAGCGGTCGGCGAGCCACTCCCTTTCCTCCAGACTGGTCAACTGACTGGTCTCTATGGAAATGCGGCCACAGTAGGCCCCCTCCAGGTAGGCAAGCACCTCCTCCACTGACGCCTCAGCCTTACCAAAGTGACGCAGTCCTGGAGAAGAAAGGAATTTATGTAGGAGATAGTGAATTTCAGGTCAGTTGGAAAATAGCACGTTTTTTTTAGGAGGACCTGGTTGGTTGCAAATGCATTGCAGTATGGGACCTGCTAGTCTGCCTGCTTGACAAAGAAACATGTGTGCATAATTCTTTATCTCCATGAACACACACTAAAGACCAAGAGCTCTGATAGTCTGACAGGATGAGGCGTGTGTGGGACATAATTCCTTATCTCCATGAATGGAGGAACCCTCAATCAATCAATCGTATTTTTCACATCAGCAGTCACAAAGCGCTTTTACCATCTAAATCATATCCACCAAGTCACATGCACTTTCATTTGATTGATCTACTAATTTGTGAGTGATGATAGTATCTCATACGGCAGTCATTACTGTCATTGAAAATGCCTCATCCCTGAAGACACCATCCACTCAAACCGAGTGCCTGTGTTAAACACATGTGCTGTGAGGGAGTCACCACACAAATGAGCAGTTTGGGGCATTTAAAGGCAATGATTTCCTTCAAACTGTTATTGGTGCCATACCATTGCAATAGGTGGTTTAGCAATTCAAATGTTGCGTGATGGGTTTTACATTGACTTAAAAGGGTAGGAAACATGAGTTTTTACTCACCAAAGTAACAACACAGTGGTCAAAGACTTAGTAATTTGTAGTCACATTCTGGTTAGCTATAACTAAAAAAAATAGTTATGTTTTTTTTTTTTTTTTTTTACATATTTAACTTATTTGCGGGTATCTTCTACCCATAATACACTATTTCTTAACGTCATATGGACAATCTACTCTGCATTAGCTATCTTGAGCTGGCTAACTTTAGCCACTAGCCATGCAAACAGAGTGCTGGCAGTGGTGAGCTAAAACAATTGTCCACCACACGGTTCAGTTGTCAGAGAATTGAGCACTAAATGCATCTGGGCATTGCATGCATATACAGGGCCTTCAGAAAGTATTCATACCCCTTGACTTATTGCTAATTTTGTTGTGTTACAGCCTGAACTCATTATTTTCCTCACCCATCGACACACAACACCCCATAATGACAAAGTTAAAACTTGTTAAGATATTTTTGCTAAATTATTGAAAATGAAACAGAAATATCTGATATACATTTTTTTTAAACAACTTATTTCACCTTTATTTAACCAGATAGGCTAGTTGAGAACAAGTTCTAATTTACAACTGCGACCTTGCCAATACAAATTAAAGAGTTTGACACACACAACACAGAGTTAGTTACACATGGAATAAACAAAGTCAATAATACAGTAGAACAAATATATATACAGTGTGTGCAAATTAGGTAGGATAAGGGAGGTAAGGCAATAAATAGGCCATGGTGGCAAAGCAATTACAATATAGCAATTAAAGACTGGAATGGTAGATGTGCAGAAGATGAATGTGCAAGTAGAGATACTGGAGTGCAAAGGAGAAAGATAAATAAATACAGTATGGGCATGAGGTAGCTGGATGGGCTATTTACAGATGGGCTATGTACAGGTGCAGTGATCTATGAGATGCTCTGACAGCTGGTGCTTAAAGCTAGTGAGGAAGATAAGTGTTTCCAGCTTCAGTGATTTTTGCAGTTCGTTCCCGTCATTGGCAGCAGAGAACTGGAAGGAAAGGCGGCCAAAGGAAGAATTGGGTTTGGGGGTGACCAGTGAGATATACCTGCTGGAGAGCGTGCTGCTATGGTGACCAGTGAGCTGAGATGAGGCGGAGCTTTACCTAGCAGAGACTTGTAGATGACCTGGAGCCAGTGGGTTTTGCAACGAATATGAAAAGAGGGCCAGCCAACGAGAGCATACAGGTCGCAGTGGTGGGTAGTATATGGGGCTTTGGTGACGAAACGGGTGGCACCGTGATAGACTGCATTCAATTATTGAGTAGAGTGTTGGAGGCTATTTTGTAAATGACAAGTCGAGGATCGGTAGGATGGTCAGTTTTACGAGGGTGTGTTGGCATGAGTGAAGGATGCTTTGTTGCGAAATAGGAAGCCAATTCTAGATTTAATTTAGGATTGGAGATGCTTAATGTGAGTCTGGAAGGAGAGTTTACAATCTAACCAGACACCTAGGTAATTGTAGTTGTTCACATATTCTAAGTCAGAACCGTCCAGAGTAGTGATGCTGGACGGGCGAGCAGGTGCGAGCAGCGATTGGTTGAAGAGCATGCATGTAGTTTTACTAGCGTTTAAGAGCAGTTGGAGGCCATGGAAGAAGAGTTGCATGGCATTAAAGCTCGTCTGGAGGTTTGTTAACACAGTGTCAAAAGAAGGACCAGAGGTATACAGAATAGTGTCGTCTGCGTAGAGGTGGATCAGAGAATCACCAGCAGCAAGAGCAACATCATTGATGTATACAGAGAAAAGAGTCAGCCCGAGAATTGAACTCTGTGTCACCCCCATAGAGACTGCAAGAGGTCCGGACAACACGCCCTACGATTTGACACACTGAACTCTGTCTGAGAAGTAGTTGGTGAACCAGGCACGGCAGTCATTTGAGAAACCAAGGCTGTTGAGTCGAAACCCTTGGCCAGGTTGATGAAGATGGCTGCACAGTAATGTCTCTTATCGATGGCGGTTATGATACCATTTAGGACCTTGAGCGTGGATGAGGTGCACCCATGACCAGCTCTGAGACCAGATTGGGATTCAAAATGGTTGGTAATCTGTTAACTTGGCTTTCGAAGACCTTAGAAAGGCACAGTAGGATAGATATAGGCCTCTATCAGTTTGGGTCTAGAGTGTCTCCCTCTTTGAAGAGGGGGATGACCACGGCAACTTTCCAATCTTTGGGAATCTCAGACGATATGAAAGAGAGGTTGAACAGTCTCGATATAGTGGTTGAACAAATTTCGGTAGATCATTTTAGAAAGAGAGGGTCCAGATTGTCTTGCCCAGCTGATTTGTAGGGGTACAGATTTTGCAGCTCTTTCAGAACGTCAGCTATCTGGATTTGGGTGAAGGAGTAATGGGGAGGCTTAGGCAAGTTGCTGTGGGGGGTGAAGGGCTGTTGACCGGGGTAGGGGTAGCCAGATGGAAAGCATGGCCAGCCGTAGAAAAATGCTTATTGGAATTCTCAATTATAGTGGATTTATCGGTGTTTCCTAGCCTCAGTGCAGTGGGCAGCTGGGAGGAGGTGCTCTTATTCTCCATAGACTTTAGTGTCCCAGAACTTTTTGACTACGCTACAGGATGCAAATTTCTGTTAGGAAAGCTAAGGCTAGCTTTTTCAAACTGCCTGTGTATATTTGTTCCTAACTTCCCTGAAAAGTTGCATATCACGGGGACTATTCAATGCAGAACGCCACAGGATGATTTTGTGCTTGTCAAGGGCAGTCAGGTCTGGAGAGAACCAAAAGCTACATGTGTTCCTGGTTCTACATTTTTTGAACGGGGCATGCTTATTTAAGATGGTGAGGAAAGCACTTTTAAAGAATAACCAGGCATCCTTTACTGACAGGATGTACAGTACAGGTCACCATGGAGATGACATAGTCAATGCACTTACTGTATTAATGAAGCCGGTGATTGATGTGGTAAACTCCTCAATCGGATTAATCCCAGAACATATTCCAGTCTGTGCTAGCGAAACAGTCCTGTACCTTAGCATCCTCTTCACCGGACCACTTCCACAGGTACTTTGTGTTCGAGTTTGTGCTTGTAAGCAGGAATCAGGAGGATAGAGTCATGATCAGATTTGCCAAATGGAGGGCAAGTGAGAGCTTTGTATGTGTCTCTGTGTCTGGAGTAAAGGTGATCTAAAGTTGTCTCCTCTAGTTGCACAGGTGACATGGTGGTAAAAATGAGGTGAGATGGATTTCAGTTTCCCTGCATTAAAATCACCGGCCACGTCTGGATGTGTATTTCCTTGCACGGATCGTTGAGTGTGTGGTCTCAGTGCCAGCATCGGTTTGTGGTGGTAAATATACAGCTATGAAAAATATAGATAAACTAAACAAAAATATAAAAATGCAACGTGCAACAATTTCAAAGATTTTACTGAGTTACAGTTCATAAGGAAATCAGTCAATTTAAATTAATTCATTAGGCCCTAATCTATGAATTTCACATGACTGGAAATACAGATATGCATCTGTTGGTCAAAGATATCTTCAAAAAAAGGTAGGGGCGTGGATCAGAAAACTAGTCAGTATCTGCTGTGACCACCATTTGCCCCATGCAGCACAACACATTTCCTTTGCATCAGGATCAGGCTGTTGATTGTGGCCTGTGAAATACTGTCCCACTCCTCTTCAATGTCCGTGCAAAGTTGCTGGATATTGGTGGAAATTGGAACTCGTTGTCGTACCCGTCGATCCAGAGCATCCCAAACATGCTCAATGGCTGACATACCTGGTGAGTATGCAGAAATGGGACATTTTCAGCTTCCAGGAATTGTGTACACATCCTTACGACATGGGGCTGTGCATTCTCATGCTGAAACATGAGGATCTCGTCACAGTATCTCTGTGCATTCAAATTGCCATCGATAAAATGCAATTGTGTTAACTAAGCTTTTTGTGCGAATGGAATATTTGGGACCAACACTTGACATGTTGCTTTACAATTTTTGTTCAGTATAGTCCACAGCTTATCATTAAGTAGTCTAACAGAGAATGCACTCCAGCTGTTGTTACCAAAGAGACAAACACCTACCCCCTTAACCTTACCCAACTAGATGTACAGTACCAGTCAAAAGTTTGGACACCTACTCATTCAAGGGTTTCTCTTTATTTTTTACTATTTTCTACATTGTAAAAAAATTATGAAGACATCAAAATGATGAAATAACTGATATGGAATCATGAAGTAACCAAACTTTTTAAATGTTAAAGAAATCAAAATATATATTATATTTGAGATTCTTCAAAGTAGACACCCTTTGCCTTGATGACAGCTTTGCACGCTCTTGGCATTCTCTCAAACAGCTTCATGAGGTAGTCACCTGGAATGCATTTAAATGAACAGGTCTGCCTTAAAAGTTAATTTGTGGAATTTCTTTCCTTCTTAATGCGTTTGAGCCAATCAGTTATGTTGTGACAAGGTACAGTACGGCTAGTATACATAAGATAGCCCTATTTGGTAAAAGACCAAGTACATATTATGGCAAGAACAGCTCAAATAAGCAAAGCGAAAAGACAGTCCATCATTACCTTAAAACTTGTTAAGGATAGGGTGCAGTTTTCTGAAGTTTGGATGACTGAGGTTCCCAAAGTAAACTACCCGCTACTCAGGCCCAGAAGCTAGGATATGCATATGCATGGTAGTATTGGATAGAAAACTCTAAAGTTTCTAAAACTGTTAAATGTATGTCTGAGTATAACAGAACTGATTTGGCAGGCGAAAACAGAGGACACTTTTTTTTCTGTTGACCTGCCAGCCAATTCAAAGGTTAAGCTATTGAAAACAAAGACTTCCAAATTGCAGTTCCTATGGCTTCCACTAGATGTCAACAGTCTTTATACATGATTTCAGGCTTGTTTTTAGAAAAACCAACAAGGAATAGTTGTTTGTCCTCAGGGAGCTCTTTGGCAAAGCTAGTCTCATTGCGCACGTGACCGAGGGAGCGCGCTGCGTTCTTTTCCTTTCCTATTGAAAATAGTTCACTCTGTATGAAACGTTATCGTTTATTTAGATATTAGAGTACCAAATAATGAATTAGAAACGTTGTTTGATTTGTTTGGACAAAATTTACTGGTAACTTTTGGAACTCCTATGTCTGCATTCTGAACGGGTGGATTACTGAACTCAATGACGCCTACTAAACGGACTATTTGGGATCAAGGAATTTAATCGAACAAATTGACCATTCATTGTGTTCCTGGTACTCTTGTGATTTTGATCAGAGGAAGATTTGATATAGTGTTCGTTTATCAGAGATGGTAATGTGAAGAACAACATGACCTGGACCGAAATCAAATTAGGATAGAAACGCTAGGACAACGTGTCCAAGTCCTGAAATTCTCTGGTAGAATGCCCTGCTTTTATTTAATCACACTCACAACCATAAGCTATTGTTTGTAATGAGCTCGCCATTAACGTAACGTGTTTTTAGTATTATGCCCATTAAAAAAAGTTTGTGCACAGGAGGTTCCGCACTCCCTGTAAAAATGTGTTTTTTTTTAATTGTTCAGCTGTGCGCTTCTTTATTGCCAAATTTGTTATATGCAACGTTTTTGGAACACGTTCTAAAGAACATTATTGAGAATAATACCATCCTCATATGAATCTCCCAATAGACCACATAGCTTACCAGATGTGTTGAGGGGTCCTTGTCCTCCACAGGGTCCTCTGGCAGTAGAGGGTTAATTTTAGCAGCCTTGTGTCCATGTGCTCGGTATGCCTCCACCAGGCGCATGAGACCATGATCTGTGTAAACAGAACAGCCTTTTTAAATGTCAAATTGATGTGAAAACTGATGTATTTAAATGAATGAATCTATTATTATTGTAAAATGTGTGGAAAAAGTCAATAAAGATGAAAAAATAACATTAAAAAAGACATGGGGTAGGAGGATATATCTCTAGGCTATGACAAACGTTAGTCTACAGTTAAATGCAAATTAAAGCAAGAAGTAAAAGTGTATGACATGCAGTGACAATAAGGAATATAAGAACAACTCAACACTTAATCTCTTCTGCAATTACAATAGGTGAATTGATAGGCCTACAATCAGTTATAAATGTAGAATTCACTTTGTGCAAAGGATGCTTAGTTGTTTTCCCATTGAAAAAGACAATGATTTGAGTTTAATGTTCATTATCTACAAAACATGAGCTGTGTTCGAATACCCATACTAACATACTGTTTCTTCATTTCAGTATACTGTAAACAAACAGTACCGTTTCAGTTGAGCGTACTAGAGCTTCACCTGTCTACTGGAAGTTGATATTGTTATGCAACCTCTTGCTAACTTGATTGCATAACAAATGACTAGGTAAAAATTGTACGATTTCGTGTGTGTTCATCAATTCAATCTGGAGTGCCAGAGTGCGCTCTGGGCGTTCGCATATCCAGAGCATGGTCAGATTGTCTGCTCGTAAATTCAGAGCGTGAGTAGAGTTGATCCGAGCATTCAACGGCAGTCAAGCACCCAAACTAACTGGCTAATGTTTCGCTAGCTACTTCCAGAAACAAATGAGAGAACATGTCATAATTAGTAAAATGAATGAACTTCGGCCGCAATTTTCTTCCAATGTGAAAAGCTATGAAGCCACGCCCATTTTCCGAAGAACAAATTATACGGAACCCAAACCGGCTGCGCGCATGCGCCATCGTGCATAAATGTATTTTGTCCCCCCACACCAAACACGATCACGACACGCAGGTTAAAATATCAAAAAACTCTGAACCAATTACATTAATTTGGGGACAGGTTGAAAAGCATTCAACATTTATGGCAATTTAGCTAGCTAGCTTTCACTTGCTAGCTAATTTGTCCTGGGATATAAACATTAAGTTTATTGTTACTCCGACAATCAATCCACACACACGGTCAATCAAATTGTTTCTAGTCATCTCTCCTCCTTCTAGGCCTTTTCTTCTCTTGACTTATTGTGATTGGCAACTTTCATAAATTAGGTGCATTACCGCCACTGACCTGTCACCCACATGGGTATAACCAATGAGGAGATAGCACGTGGGTATATATGCTTCTATAAATGAGGAGATGGGAGAGGCAGGACTTTTTTTTAACCTTTATTTTACTAGGCAAGTCAGTTAAGAACAAATTCTTATTTTCAATGACGGCCTAGGAACTGCCTGTTCAAGGGCAGAATGACAGATTTTGTACCTTGTCAGCTCGGGGATTTGAACTTGCAACCTTTCGGTTACTAGTCCAATGCTCTAACCACTAGGCTACACTGCCGCCCCTGCCACTTGCAGCGTGATCTGCGGCACAAATAGAACTGAGTATTTTAGACCTTGGCAACAGACTCTCGTTGGCACACACCATTCTGTATACTTCCGGCCCTTCTTTGGACACTGTGTTAACAACCCTCCAGGCAAGCTTCAATGCCATACAACTCTCCTTCCGTGGCCTCCAATTGCTCTTAAATACAAGTAAAACTAAATGCATGCTCTTCAACCGATCGCTACCTGCACCTAACCGCCTGTCCAACATCACTACTCTGGACGGCTCTGACTTAGAATACGTGGACAACTACAAATACTTAGGTGTCTGGTTAGACTGTAAATTCTCCTTCCAGACCCATATCAAACATCTCCAATCCAAAGTTAAATCTAGAATTGGCTTCCTATTTCGCAACAAAGCGTCCTTCACTCTTGCTGCCAAACATACCCTTGTAAAACTGACCATCCTACCAATCCTCGACTTTGGCGATGTCATTTACAAAATAGCCTCCAATACCCTACTCAACAAATTGGATGCAGTCTATCACAGTGCAATCCGTTTTGTCACCAAAGCCCCATATACTACCCACCATTGCGACCTGTACGCTCTCGTTGGCTGGCCCTCGCTTCATACGTCGCCAAACCCACTGGCTCCATGTCATCTACAAGACCCTGCTAGGTAAAGTCCCCCTTATCTCAGCTCGCTGGTCACCATAGCATCTCCCAAGCACACGCTCCAGCAGGTATATCTCTAGTCACCCCCAAAACCAATTCTTTCTTTGGCCGCCTCTCCTTCCAGTTCTCTGCTGCCAATGAGAACTACAAAAATCTCTGAAACTGGAAACACTTATCTCCCTCACTAGCTTTAAGCACCAACCGTCAGAGCAGCTCACAGATTACTGCACCTGTACATAGCCCACCTATAATTTAGCCCAAACAACTACCTCTTTCCCAACTGTATTTCATTTTAATTAATTTATTTATTTTGCTCCTTTGCACCCCATTATTTTTATTTCTACTTTGCACATTCTTCCATTGCAAAACTACCATTCCAGTGTTTTACTTGCTATATTGTATTTACTTTGCCACCATGGCCTTTTTTGCCTTTACCTCCCTTCTCACCTCATTTGCTCACATTGTATATAGACTTGTTTATACTGTATTATTGACTGTATGTTTGTTTTACTCCATGTGTAAATCTAAGAACTGCTTTGCTTTATCTTGGCCAGGTCGCAATTGTAAATGAGAACTTGTTCTCAACTTGCCTACCTGGTTAAATAAAGGTAAAATAAAAATAAATAAATAAAAAACTTTTGAGTGACAGGGAAAATGTATGCAGTAAAAAGTGCATTATTTTCTATAGGAATGTAGTAAAGGTTGTCGAAAAAATAAATAGTAAAGTAAGGTACAGATACCCAAAAAAACTACTTAAGTAGTACTTTAAAGTATTTTTACTTAAATACTTTACGCCACTGTATATATATATATATTATTATTTAATTCAGTGATTGAAATTACAACCCCATCCTCAGTAGCCTATTCCAGCAGGCTATTGGGAAACAGAAGCACTTTTTAAATTAGTCTGTTAATTTGAACTAAGCAAGCTGCTAAATCGTTCAGTTTACATCTTGCCGACATATTTTCTAGGCTACTGTAGACCATCTGAAATGAGATGAAAGCCTATTCAGGGCTATAGGCTACCTGTCTTTATATAAGCATGCTATGCCCAAATTGTATTGTAAAAACCTTGTCAGCAAATAGGGGATTTGAACTTGCAACCTTTCGGTTACTAGTCCAATGCTCTAACCACAAATAACAATATGTTCTGTGATTTTCAACTAGCATGAACACGACATTCACCGTCGGGTTTGACTGGGGTTGCTACCCAAACGAGTGTTGCATACTCACTTAAAAGACCTTCGCTTGAAAAAAAAAAAAAGCGGCAATTTGACAAGCTAAACTAAGATAACGCGGTCAATGATTTTTAACGTTTTTGCCGAGGAGATATTAGTCACGCAATTTTAAATCTAAGATGTTTGGTTCAGTAGCTTTCTCAATAAAAAAATGTGCATGAAAACAAGTCCTCTCATTTAATGACAACAAATACTTTATTTAAGAATCCCTACTGTTGACCAATCACCGAAGAAAGGGCGTAGACTTCGGCCAGTTCTGCTTGCCTCGAGAGGAAAAATGTCGTGTGCCCGAATGGCCGAAAAAAGTACAAAACGAACAATAATGTCACAAAATGTCGACATGTGAACGAACTCTTTCTTCTGGGAAGCATGCGACGCCAATACCCGCAGTTTAGCTATTTTCATGTAAAATTGGGCTTCTTTGGAAACGACGTCGCGGGTGAACATGCATTGTTTGCGGGTTTTTAGGCTATTTCTAAATTGCACTGCGTTCGCCATGGCATTTATATTAAAATATATATATTTCACTGTGACCTGCTGCTAACTGTCAGCCAGTGAGGAAAGATGTTGAGGAGTGAGAATAAAAATATAACTTTTTACCAGTTGTAGGAAGGTTATTTAGATTGACATTAAGGAGACGCCTATTTCCAACCTTTTTTCATAAAACATATTAATACGCTGGAACTGGTGCACATAAAAAACAAACAATGGGAAACAACTATGTGCGCACTAGAGCGTACCCAATTTTCATACTTAAGTAAAAGTAAAGACACCTTAATAGAAAATGTTTCAATTAAAAGTGAAAGTCACCCAGTAAAATACTACTTAAGTAAATGTATTTGGTTTTAAATATACTTAAGTACTCGCCCAAGCCTTCCCCATTTCTCCTTCTCCCAAATCCATTCAGCTGATGTTCTGAAAGAGCTGCAAAATCTGGACCCCTACAAATCAGCCGGGCTAGACAATCTGGACCCTTTCTTTCTAAAAAATTATCTGCCGAAATTGTTGCCACCCCTATTACTAGCCTGTTCAACCTCTCTTTCGTGTCGTCTGAGATTCCCAAAGATTGGAAAGCAGCTGCGGTCATCCCCCTCTTCAAAGGGGGACACTCTTGACCCAAACTGCTACAGACCTATATCTATCCTACCGTGCCTTTCTAAGGTCTTCGAAAGCCAAGTCAACAAACAGATTACCGACCATTTCGAATCTCACCATACCTTCTCTGCTATGCAATCTGGTTTCAGAGCTGGTCATGGGTGCACCTCAGCCACGCTCAAGGTCCTAAACGATATCTTAACCGCCATCGATAAGAAACATTACTGTGCAGCCGTATTCATTGATCTGGCCAAGGCTTTCGACTCTGTCAATTACCACATCCTCATCGGCAGACTCGACAGCCTTGGTTTCTCAAATGATTGCCTCGCCTGGTTCACCAACTACTTCTCTGATAGAGTTCAGTGTGTCAAATCGGAGGGTCTGCTGTCCGGACCTCTGGCAGTCTCTATGTGGGTGCCACAGGGTTCAATTCTTGGACCGACTCTCTTCTCTGTATACATCAATGAGGTCGCTCTTGCTGCTGGTGAGTCTCTGATCCACCTCTACGCAGACGACACCATTCTGTATACTTCCGGCCCTTCTTTGGACACTGTGTTAACAACCCTCCAGGCAAGCTTCAATGCCATACAACTCTCCTTCCGTGGCCTCCAATTGCTCTTAAATACAAGTAAAACTAAATGCATGCTCTTCAACCGATCGCTACCTGCACCTAACCGCCTGTCCAACATCACTACTCTGGACGGCTCTGACTTAGAATACGTGGACAACTACAAATACTTAGGTGTCTGGTTAGACTGTAAATTCTCCTTCCAGACCCATATCAAACATCTCCAATCCAAAGTTAAATCTAGAATTGGCTTCCTATTTCGCAACAAAGCATCCTTCACTCATGCTGCCAAACATACCCTTGTAAAACTGACCATCCTACCAATCCTCGACTTTGGCGATGTCATTTACAAAATAGCCTCCAATACCCTACTCAACAAATTGGATGCAGTCTATCACAGTGCAATCCGTTTTGTCACCAAAGCCCCATATACTACCCACCATTGCGACCTGTACGCTCTCGTTGGCTGGCCCTCGCTTCATACTCGTCGCCAAACCCACTGGCTCCATGTCATCTACAAGACCCTGCTAGGTAAAGTCCCCCTTATCTCAGCTCGCTGGTCACCATAGCATCTCCCACCTGTAGCACACGCTCCAGCAGGTATATCTCTCTAGTCACCCCCAAAACCAATTCTTTCTTTGGCCGCCTCTCCTTCCAGTTCTCTGCTGCCAATGACTGGAACGAACTACAAAAATCTCTGAAACTGGAAACACTTATCTCCCTCACTAGCTTTAAGCACCAACTGTCAGAGCAGCTCACAGATTACTGCACCTGTACATAGCCCACCTATAATTTAGCCCAAACAACTACCTCTTTCCCAACTGTATTTAATTTTAATTAATTTATTTATTTTGCTCCTTTGCACCCCATTATTTTTATTTCTACTTTGCACATTCTTCCATTGCAAAACTACCATTCCAGTGTTTTACTTGCTATATTGTATTTACTTTGCCACCATGGCCTTTTTTGCCTTTACCTCCCTTCTCACCTCATTTGCTCACATTGTATATAGACTTGTTTATACTGTATTATTGACTGTATGTTTGTTTTACTCCATGTGTAACTCTGTGTCGTTGTATCTGTCGAACTGCTTTGCTTTATCTTGGCCAGGTCGCAATTGTAAATGAGAACTTGTTCTCAACTTGCCTACCTGGTTAAATAAAGGTAAAATTAAAAATTAAAATAAAAAGAACAAATTCTTCTTTTCAATGACGGCCTAGCAACAGTGGGTTAACTGCCTGTTCAGGGGCAGATTTGTACCTTGTCAGCTCGGGGATCTGAACTTGCAACCTTCCGGTTATTAAATAAATAAAAAACTTTTGAGTGACAGGGAAAATGTATGCAGTAAAAAGTGCATTATTTTCTATAGGAATGTAGTAAAGGTTGTCGAAAAAATAAATAGTAAAGTAAGGTACAGATACCCAAAAAAACTACTTAAGTAGTACTTTAAAGTATTTTTACTTAAATACTTTACGCCACTGTATATATATATATATTATTATTTAATTCAGTGATTGAAATTACAACCCCATCCTCAGTAGCCTATTCCAGCAGGCTATTGGGAAACAGAAGCACTTTTTAAATTAGTCTGTTAATTTGAACTAAGCAAGCTGCTAAATCGTTCAGTTTACATCTTGCCGACATATTTTCTAGGCTACTGTAGACCATCTGAAATGAGATGAAAGCCTATTCAGGGCTATAGGCTACCTGTCTTTATATAAGCATGCTATGCCCAAATTTTATTTGAATCATAAACCCAGATTTGAGTTTGTAGCCTATGCTTATTGAAATGATAAATCGCAAACGGGCCATTTATAACGGTTTGTAGTCTTAACATCTGGCACATAATAACAGCACAATTGCATGAAAATATTTGTTTTTTTTATGTTCATCCAAGTGTTTCTTGCTCAGAGATTTCGAGATCCATCACTCAAACTCTCCTGTCAGATTTATCTATAGTTATGAATATGCGCACAGGGGATTTATTTACAATCAAACCTGGTTCGAGCCCTGAATGCTGATTGGCTGAAATCCGAGGTAAATCAAACCTTATATACTACAGGTATGACAAAACATGACTTTTTGCTGTTCTAATTACGTTGGTAACCAGTTTATAATAGCAATAAGGCACCCAGGGGGTTTATGGTATATGGCCAACATACCGTGACTAACGGCTGTATCCAGGCACTCCACGTTGCATCGAGCATAAGAACAGCCTTTTTCCGTGGTATATTGGCCATATACCATACCGTGCCTTATTGCTTAATCATTGTTAAATTGACATCCATTGATGGAAAATTATCTGGTGAGTTTAAAAAGGGGAATAATATTTTCTCTTGGCACATATTCAAATTCCTTTATTACACCATGTCATAGCTTGCAATAATTATTATTTTGAGGAAACCCAAATTTAGCTTCTAACTTCATAACAAGTTACTATGATATCTCTTATTACTTGGCTTGATAAGGTTATGGAAAGGGGTTTATTGTATAGATATGACCAGTGGAAATTTTAGCATGTAAATCTTGGTGGTGGGGGGGAAATTAAAAAGTGGGATGCATGCCAGCAAAGCCACAACGCAACACTAAACAATACATGAATTGCACTATAACTGTGACAAACGGTGCCCACAAGCTGTTAGGGCCTACTTAAAGCTGTCCCAACAGCAGTCCCAACATCTTACCACTGATACACCTGGCTATCAGCGGAGCCTTGTCTGGCAAGCGAAACAGTTCATTCAGCCTTAAAAAACATAGCTAATATGGCTGACTCTGCTTAAACAAATGTGGTTTCTAATGACAATTGAGATGTACAAACTATGGCATAAGGGGACGACAAGTGGATAAGAGGCAATCCGTAATTTTGATTAAGACATTAATGAGCGAGCTAGGACGGACGTAGTCAATATAACTATTTTTTTAGCACTTTTGAAATGTACATCGACAGAATTCAGAACATGGGCCGCTCTGACAGTGTTCTCTCTGTATACCAAGTCAGAACCGTAGGATAAATAAAGGGGGCATATAAGCAGACAATGAAAGCTCTTACAATATTAGATGATTACATTTCTCTAAAAGAGGTTGTAGGCTACATGTGCACCAGCAAGTCAGACTTGTAGGCGAAGTTAAGAGGGGTAATTAGACCAAATTATTAGGGTGAGACACATAGGCTACTAACATCTTACTACACAACATACACTTAGCATTAATTTCTTAGCTACAGTATACTGTACATACAGTGGGGCAAAAAAGTATTTAGTCAGCCACCAATTGTGCAAGTTCTCCCACTTAAAAAGATGGGAGATTCAGTCTTCCCAGCCTGGTGCAGGTCTACAATTTTGTTTGACCTGGTGACTGGTTCAAACTGTAATTTTCATCATAGATACACATTTGCAAATAAATTCATTAAAAATCTTACAATGTGATTTCCTGGATGCCCTTGCTGATGGAAGGAGGTTTTTTTTCTAATTTTGCCTGTCATAGTTGAAGTGTACCTATGATGAAAATTACAGGCCTCATCATCTCTTTTAAGTGGGAGAACTTGCACACTGATGGTAGGTGCTGGACTGCAAATAGGTCCCCCTGTGTGGTTCTGGGATTTTTGCCCCATCTGTGAGATCTGGAGCCCCCTGGTCATATTACATAATTTATGCAGCAGCATACAATACATTTTTGGACTCACCTTGTTGTGCTCTGCTCACTTGAACAGGAAGGTGGCGCTGTGGTCCTTCATGGGCAAATTTTGTCATTAAAGTCTGGCATTCAATGGATTTATGGTGCTTCAAAACAAATGGGAACTCTGAAAAAAACAAGATTGAATCATGATGATGTCATTGATCTTCAGGTCTTAGCTCTAGAAAGAGGCCGGATTTACAATTCTGAGTTGGAGTATTTTCCCAGTTGTCTTGAACTCACTGAAGTCAAGTTTTCACCGTTTTCGAGTTAACAGTTGTTTTGAGCACAGCACAAATCATGCTTCATTGGCAGCAATGTTGAATGTTTAGAATTTTAAATTTGGAAAAGAGCCACTTAATCCAAGATTTGGGACCACACAGCCACTCCACTGAATAGCAGGCTAGTGATTGCTTTGCAATGCTTGCAGTTAGCTGCTGTTGCTGATTCCTTCCAAACCACTCATTGTTGAATTTGTGATTTCCAACTTGTTGTGTAATGTTTATGTCCAATGGCTGATGAGCACTGATATGTTTCATCTATAATTTCTCCATTATTTCTCTTCATATGACAAGGATAAGAAACGATTTGCCAGTAGATTGTCGACTTGATTCATGATGATGACTTCTAGCTAAGATTTTGAAAGTATGATGTTGACATGATCAGTCCAATCAAAGCTACTGTACATATAACGTGGTTAGATGTAATTTTATTTGTGGCCAATGACCTTGAGCCTCCCTGGATGGGTACTTCTAATGTAACTCTATGGCAGCACCCAAGGGGATATAATTTTCTAGCTCTACCCTTAGACTTGGTGGTGATGTAGGGTCCCCATGAGTGACAGAACACTGAGCCAATCACAGCACAAGACTCTGCATTTTCTGTTTGCTTGCCCCACCACCACAGAAAGCACTGAGCTAGCCTGAAACACCTGCATTTTGGAGCTGCATTACTCAAGAAAACAAAAAAGAGACTATGTTTGTATGCAACTTTATTAACTCAATTATATATATATATATATTTTACATTGTTTGCAAACATGTATTAATGCCAGAATAACATGTGAGTCTCAAAACAGTGGCGACCCGTCACCCCCCTGAATGACGGGTCACCACTAAATATGACAACTCTCTTGCTGTGAAATAAGAATTGGGTTTGTTTTCAGGCCTTTTATGCGGGTTTTGAGTGGTCATTGGGCTATACTTTTTCTTGACCTGGCAACCCTGTATACCCAGCTAATTCCCCCAGATTTAGGGTGACCACATGGCCCGGATTGTGCGGGACAGTAAAGCATTTTGGCGCTTTGTCCCTCAACCTAACAATTATGTCCCACATTTTCTCAATAAATTAAAACACAACTAATTTGGAAAAAAGGTTGATTTGTTCAGTACTTTATTCAGACTTCCTATTCATTTGATGAGAATTGACATTCCAACCTATATTTTGCAGTCACGTTACATTTATGACAATATATTATATAAGGATGTGACGCTGGTGATGTTAATCATTTCTCCAATCATTGTTGAGATCTCATATTCGGTGCAGCTCAAGAAACGTAGGCCAATGTCATACCAATCACATTTGTCAAATCCTTTTAGGCTCAATTCCAGCTAAACTTGGAGAGGACAGTTAACTACCAGTAATTTCAAAATGTGTACGTCTAATGAAGAGCTCTCCATAACATTCTCTAGACCAACCAGAAATGTTTCATGGGCCACATATTCCCAGATGTTCATAAAACAGCCACACAAGTGGTCTCTCGTTTCTAGCCCAAATTTTGCGGGAGGCATAAAAAGAGTAGGTTACGTGTGTTTCAATATTCATGTGTTGGCTACACTATACTTCGAATGTCCCTCAAAATCTTCCCATTGTCCAGTGGTGTAAAGTACTTAAGTAGTACTTTAAAGTATATTATTTAAGTAGTTTTTGGGGGTATCTGTACTTCACTATATATATTTTTGTTTACTTTTACTTTACTACATTCCTAAAGAAAATCATGTACATCTTACTCCATACATTTCGCTGACACCCAAAAGTACTCATTACATTTTGACAGGAAAATTGTCCAATTCCCTACGGCCTCGGATCTGGCACTCACTAAACACAAACACTTCGTTTGTAAATTGTGTCAGTGTTGGAGCATGCCCCTGGCTATCCGTCAATAAAAACAAACAAGAAAATGTTGCCGTCTGGTTTGCTTAATATAAGGGATTATCTAAATCTACCAATTATATGCATATCCTAGCTTCTGGGCCTGAGTGACAGGTAATTTACTTTGGGCACGCTTTTCATCCGGACGTGAAAATACTGCCCCCTATCCCAAAGAAGTTAATATAAGGAATTTTAAATGATTTATACTTTTACGTTTACTTTTGATACTTAAGTATATTTAAAACCAAATACTTTTAGAGTTTTACTGAAGTAGTATTTTACTTGGTGACTTTCACTTGAGTCATTTTCAGTTTAAAACTTCTTATTGCTGCAGGGGCAGTATTGAGTAGCTTGGATGAAAGGTACCCAGAGGTTCCCAGAGTCAACGGCCTGCTCCCCAGTCCCAGTTGCTAATATATGCATATTATTAGTAGTATTGGATAGAAAAAACTCTTAAGTTTCTAAAACTGTTTGAATGATGTCTGAGTATAACAGAACTCATATGGCAGGCAAAAACCTGAGAAGAAATCCAAACAGGAAGTGAGAAATCTGAGGTTGGTCAATTTTCAACCCATCCCCTATTGAATTCACAGTGGGATATGGATGAAGTTGCACTTCCTAGGGCTTCCACTAGATGTCAACCATCTTTAGAAACTTGAATGAGGCTTCTACTGTGTTGTGGGGCTGAATGGGAGCTGAATGAGCCAGGTGTCTGGCAGAGAGCCAAGGGCTGGTCACACGCAATTCACATGATAGCGATCTGCATTCCATGGCTTCTCTACACACAAGGAATTCTCCGGTTGGAACTTTATTGAAGATTTATGATAACACCCTAAAGATTGATTCTATACTTAGTTTGACAAGTTTCCTCGACCTGTAATATAACGTTTTGAAGTTTTCGTCCGACGTTCAGATGGACCTGCACGAGCATTTGGAGTTGTGTACTAAACGCGCTAACAAAAGTAGCTACTTGGACATAAATAATGGACATTATCGAACAAATCAAGCATTTATTGTGGAACTAGTATTCCTGGGAGTGAATTCCAATGAAGATCATCAAAGGTATAATTTATAATGTGATTTCTGATTTGTGTTGACTCCAACATGGCGGATAATTTTATTTATTTTCTGAGCGCAGTCTCAGATTATTGCATGGTTTGCTTTTTCCGTAATGTTTTTTGGAAATCTGACACAGCGGTTGCATTAAGGAGAGGTATATCTATAATTCCATGTGTATAACTTGTATTTTCATCTACATTTATGATGAGAATTTCTGTTGAATTGATGTGGCTATGCAAAATCACTGGATGTTTTTGGAACTAGTGAACGTACGCGCCAATGTAAACTCAGATTTTTTAAATATAAATATGAACTTTATCAAACAAAACATACATGTATTGTGTAACATGAAGTCCTATGAGTGTCATCTGATGAAGATCATCAAAGGTTAGTGATTAATTTGATCTCTATTTGTGCTTTTTGTGACTCCTCTCTTTGGCTGGAAAAATGGCTGGGTTTTTCTGTGAGTTGGTGGTCACCTATCATAATCGTTTGTGGTGCTTTCGCTGTAAAGCCTATTTGAAATCGGACACTGTGGTGGGATTAACAACAAGATTACCTTTAAAACGGTATAAAATACATGTATGTTTGAGGAATTTTAATTATGAAATTTCTGTTGTTTTGAATTTTGGCGCCCTGCACTTTCACTGGCTGTTGTCATATCATCCCGTTAACGGGATCAAGTATGACAATTGAGGGCTTTTTACACTACTGCTGTTGTCCTGCATTTGGGTATTTTAAATGTGGTTACCCTACCCAGAGGCTGCCGTTTCAAAACGAATGCAATCAACGCTAACCAGGTTCACCCGGGGTATAGGCCCATGGCATTAATCGAATCCCACATGTGGCTCGATAGCTTCATGTTGAATATATCATGGGGCATTTGTAGTCATGGGGCATTATGCGCAACATGTGTCTTCTCCGTCATGCACGTCTTCTAAACCCTTCCATTTTGCCCAAAGGCCACTTTCACAAGCAGTCACTGACATGCGCTTAGACGCAAGCACATATTGCAGTAATAGGACCACAGTAGAAACACAGCTATTTGGCCAGTAATTCCCTTTTTATGATTGAAATGTATGGGAAAAGTGTATTGGTTATACATTTAACCAGAACGAAAATGCTTTGAAACTACCTCAAATTACTCAGGTTTGAGGTAGTTTCAGTTTGCATGTGATGGCTCTGTTCTAAAAGCCTGACGATAATTATAGGCCTACCCCCTCAAAAATGCACTAAAAACGCATTGATACGTCAAGTAATTAGAAACGCTGCTTTTATAATTATGAAAAACAATGAGTGTCTGGGTTTTCTACGTGATAACAGATCAACTGTCCCTCTTATTCAGTAGCATGTCGTTATGATTCTTGCATCAATGAATAACTGTATATGAAATGTAGTTACACTAGTGAGCACTAGATGGTGCCACTGAAGCTTATTTTGCCTCAGTCTTTCTAAGCAGAGCCCAGTGATGTATAAACACAATAACCTTTTTCAATAGTGTGGCAAAGGGGATTTCAGCTGTTCCTGGCCATCAGTAGTACTTACACTGATGTTCTTGCAGTTCAGTTGTTAGTAAACATCTTGACACCAAGAAATTTGGTGGCATCCTCAGAACCGGTCCCAAATCTGAACCTGCAATGTTCCTTTTCAGACAGAGTACTTACGCTACTGGTGGTGCTTCTTTTGATCAAAATCAAAACACAAAAATAATCACACACACTCATAACCTGCAAAACACTAATGTGTATACAGGCTTCTGTATATTAGACAATTAATATACTAGTAATCATTTCATCCATAAACTACAGCAGCTTCTTTCATTACAACCCCCAAATCCATGGTATGCAATTAGGCTATTGTATATTAGAAAATCAATATACCAATAACCTCAAATTATATCAGCTATTGATTGCTTGAAAGAAAATAAATAAGCGAAGAGAACGACAATGGAGAGAAACAAGTTAGGGAGACAGACACTGGGGAGTTTGTAAATGTCTTCACAACACTGGACAGGTACTGGGACTACACAACAGACAAAGACACATTCAATATTAGGGGAAAATGGTTTAATTTTGGACAGAGGCAAAGAAACACCACACATGAACAAACATTTACCAAATAAAACATCGACTTGGCTTTCCAACTACACACCACGCATTCTATGGTAAAAACAGAAAAATCTAACGACACAGGTAAAAAGCAAAAAGCCCAGAACTAAAACAACAAATAATTAACTTTCTATTAAACTAATACATTTATTTATCCATCCACACAAGTTGCCTATAATCAATCCGGATGGTCATTTATAATAACCATGTGGACAGAGCACAATACTACTAACATGAAACTTACCACAATTTTAGACCCCCCACCCCAAAAAAGTGAATAACAAAGTGAGGAACATGTAGAGAGCAAGTTGATGATCAATCAAAATTAAGGTTATTTTAAGAAATAAAACATACTACCAAAACTGTTCTCATTGACAACCACCAAGAAGCCTAACTCAGGACCCACATTCAAGGCGAGGCCTTATAGAGAGGCCAGACATTTTTTTCCAATATAGATTTTTTTCTTTAATTATTTCCAATATAAAAAAGCTTCACTGGTACAAAATACATATGAACAACCAGTATTGTAGAAATTGGAAAGAGCCTGTTTTTGTAATTTTGTTATTTTCAAATCCCACCCAAGTTTTAAAAAAGTTTGTTAATTAAAACAGAAAATCACTACTGTAATAATGCTTTACAGATCAGATAACATCAAGATGCACCGCGACTTTGGTTTTTCTCAAGACAACACAAACATCTATCAAATCATTTATGTGGAGAAGAACATGAACAAAGAATTCATATCAATTATTAATCAGACAATAAAAATGGTACAGAACGAGGACAGATAGATTGTTGACCAAGACGATATCTAAGGGACGCAAAGCTACCACATACCTTTGTCAAATAGCACTTCAGAGTATGAGAGAGCAGTGAGCAGTGACAGAAATACTGAGACTACATCCAATATGGCACCCTATTCCCTATCTGCCCTGGTCAAAATTAATGCACTATGTAGGGAGTAGGGTGCAATTTGGAACGCACACCAAAAAATGGTGGTTGTGACGGAAGCCCCCGAAGTGAGTCTCAAGTTCCTATACCCTGACCCATGTGTGATTTTATATTGTGCTTATATTTCAACATTTTCAGTAACACTTCTTTTTACAATAGTTTTAGAACTAACTACCTGTTATAATCAATTCAATATTAACTAACATTGGTTATCAGTTTGTTGTAGCCTACATACTAAATTATTGTTTTGAAAACTGTCAAAGACAAATCAATGTTTATAATATGGCACACTTCCCAGGTTTTGGTTGATGCAAAAAATGATATTTCTATTATAAATCAATATACAACCACTACCATTTTGCCAAATAACAAGCATTCATTAATATACATCGTCTGTGACCGTACCGTAAAGTACTCAACTCTGTCACTCACCAACAAGGGGATTTGTCTTCAAAAGTTTAGGGTTGTTTCTTGTATAATAATTTAAAAAAATTACTTGCCAATGTGTTCAAATTCACACATCACATTAGAACCAATAACTTGACACAAAGTGGGGGAAAAAACAGAGGGTGATTTAGCCTTAATGACACACTGGTATCAATATAATAACAAACATGCCAAAATAAAAAAATAAAAGAGCATTACCTAACTTCAGCAATCTCTAATAATAACAACCAAGGCCTAATAGTATCTGTGTAGGCAGTTTCTAGACATATAATATGGCACTTTGATTATTGTATTGCATTTGGATATAAAAACACACTGCAAAAAGCACATGCTCCATCATATTGAACGCAAAATATATTTTTAGTAGTAGTACCTTGGTAGTTCTGGGAAGTGCCACCAACCCATGCTTCAAAGACAAAAAGATTAGCAAAAAAGTGAACATTTCCCCTAATATTTCTGCTAATAACTGACACAAACCATTCCCATTCAACAAGCAAAACTCCAAACTCCTCTCAACAAGTGCTGCTTGAACTCCCAAGCTAAAACTGATGCCATCTGTGGTGATAAAAAAAAAAAAAATTAAAGTGTTTAAAAATGGCAACAATTGTGCATTTTGTGTCTTGTTAATCCCAAATCTGTTGCGAAAGCCACCTTACGCAGTGCTTGCGTCTTACACACAGAGCTGAATCTCAAACACAAAGGACCCTGAGTTGACAACCCTTGTTTAGAACCATTTGGGTCGTAGTCAATAGGGCACACCGTAGCAAACCGGAAAATGAAAACAAGCAGATCTTATTGGGCAAGTTCAGATAGTCTCCCATGCTTGATTGTTTTGTGCCTAGTGAATACGACCCCGGTACAACTTTTTCTTTTTGGGGAACCTTTCTTTGGGGGGCTGGATGAAATTATTTGAGCTGACCCATCAGCTTCGCAGTTCAACTGACAGAAAGTAGGCTAGTCCATTATCACCCCTATAAAAGACACACTTCTGTTTGGAGTAGTAAACATTTATGCTGAAACATGGAATGCTTTTGTAAACCAACACTGTTTTGGTGGGGGTGAGTTGAGCAGTGTTAACACATAGATACTGTGCGTAAGTTTTGAATAGAAAAGTTTTTTTAATGTGTGATAAAATAATATCTTATCACCAACAAAGAAATTCAGTGTGTGTGTGTGTGTGTGTGAGTGACCAAATAAAAATTCTCGCTCACATTCAGGGGCTCCGAGTGTTTTTACTGTCACAAAACAAAGTGTGTGTGTTTGAGAAAATGGGCACCGTCACATATTGTAAAGAAGTTAAAATACTGTGTGTGTGAGTTTGACACATGGGCACTTTAAAAACAAAAAAGCATCACCTGTCTTCTGTGTTAAGAGACATTATCTTTCAATACAAGGCATCTACACTAAACAAAAACATCCATTTATCAAATAAATTCTCATCAAGAAGAAATTCACCAAAAATTCTCAAGTACCTTAAGTAAGAATTTAATACTAAGTTTAAATCGTTCTCTTTTTTTAAAGTAGGAAAAAACAAATTCAGTCTATATACTCCCCAAGATGACACAATGACAAATCTATTATCTGATGTGTCCAAAAAAAGCTAATAATCCATAAAGGAATTCTGACAATACAGTGACTTCAGAAAGTATTCACACCCCTAGACTTTTCCCACATTTTGTTTTGTTACAGCTTGAATTTCAAAATTGATTAAATATAGATTCTTGGTCCATGGCCTACCCACAATACCCCATAATGTCAAAGTGGACACGGACGTTATTCAAAATTGACAAATTAATTAAAAAATATATAAATCTGAGTATTAAAACCCTTTTGTTATGGCAAGCATAAATAAGTTCATAAAATAAGTTGCATGGACTCACTCAGTGTGCAAAAGTGTTTAACATGAATTTTGAATGACTCTCTCTGTACCCCACACATACAGATAATTGTAAGGTCCCTCAATTGAGCAGTGAAGTGCAAACACAGATTCAGCACAAAGACCAGGGAGATTTTCCAATGCCTTGCAAAGAAGGACACCTATTGGTAGATGGGGCAAAAAAAAAAAAGTCATTGAATATCCCTTTGAGCATGGTGAAGTTATTACACATTGTATGGTATATCAATACACCCAGACACCACAACTCAGTTGCCGGAGAGGGAGGAAACCGCTCAGGGATTTCTCCATGAGGCCAATGGTGACTTTAAAACAGTTACATTTTAATGGTTGTGATAGGAGAAAACTGTAGTTACGCAACAATACTAACCTACTAATTGAAAGAGTGAAAAGGAAGCCTGTACAGAAAAATAATATTCCAAAACATGCATAATGTTTGCAACAAGGCACTAAATGAATACTCAAAAAAATTGGCAAAGCAAATCGTTAAGGACAGAGGAGTTTTTCAGGATAAAAAAAAACAGACAGAATGGTGCTAAACACCACGCTAAATCCTAGAGGATATCCTGGTTCAGTCTGCTTTCCACCAGACACTGGCCGATGAATTCCCCTTTCAACCTCACACACAAGGCCAAATCTACACTGGAGTTGCTTACCAAGAAGAGAGTGAATGTTTCGGAGTGGCCGAGTTGCAGTTTTGACTTAAATCTACTTGAAAATCTATGGTAACACCTGAAAATGGTTGTCTCGCAATGATCAACAACCAATTTGACAGAGCTTGAAGAATTTTTAAAAGAACAAATGGTCAAATTTGCATGCTTCAGTTAGGCTGGCACCTAGCCAAACTCGGCTAGCCTGGTTAAATGACCTTCCTTTGAAAAACGAGAATGAGGAAATAGTACGGTTGGTCCATTTTGAGACGCCGTAGCCAGTATACACTTCCTCAGTAAGAATGAATCTAACTCAAGAAATCTGTCATTCATTTTGATGAAGATTTATCTTAGTCGGGGCAATTTTAGATTAAGTTGTTTCGTGCAGTATTTGTCAATTAAAACATTTGCATGAAAACGAGTCGTCTCTTGTTGCATGACAAAGACTTTATTAAAGAATCCCTAATGTTGACCAATCACCAAAAAAATCAGCACAGAAGTCCAAACGAACAAAAACGTCACAAAATTTCATCATAATATATTCAAACTCCACCGAACTGTTTCAGCTGGGAAGCACGCGGACACATTTACCCAGAAAGACTCACAGCTGTAATCGCTGCCAAAGGTGCTTCTACAAAGTATTGAATCGGGTGTGAATACTTACTTAAATTATACATTTCTGTATTTAATTTGTCAATCATTTGTGCCAACATTTCTGAAACCATGTTTTTCACAGTCATCTTATGGGACATTGTGTGTAGATGAGTGAGGGAAAAAAATCTAGTCATCCATTGTGAATTCAGACTAACAGAATATGGAATAAGTTGAGGGGTATGAGAACTTTCTGAAGGCACTGTACATGTAAATAAGTAGGAATTACATCACCACTCGTAATGACATTTATTTTTTCGAAAGGTTGTGTTGATCGAGCAAACAGTTGTTTTTTTAATCCTCTTTAAAAACTTGAAACACTTAGACCCTAGCAGATGACATTACAACATAATCTACAAAATAACCTAAACTTCTATAGATTCAATGGTATAAAATATAGGTAATCTAAGTGTGCATTTAAACCACAGATTGTCTATTTGTGAATCGGTTCTAAAAAGTTCATGTAGGTAGTCATAGCAAATCTACCTTTTAATTGTGCCGTAAATATTTGTTGGAATAAAGAATAAAGCTAAATAGGTAAATAAACTGTTATATTTTCATTAATGAAAACCAAGTCACCAACAGCCTTAGCGAGAAAATTGAAAATCTTTACAATGCCTTCTTGAATATTAAATGTGAAAAGCCATAACAACGCACTGAGGGGAATTCTGGTTGATAATCAGACTTGTTTTGAAAATTGTTTTGCTAGTCGAGTGGTCTCGATTCCCTACATAGTGCACTACACTTTTGACTAGAGGCCTGGCGGCAAATAAAAATCTGTGCACTAAATAGGGAATAGGGTGTCATTTCAGACAGAACCTTATAGTATGTTGTTTCAGAAGCCAGCATATTGCTAAATGGCACAAAGTAGCACTGTGCCGTGCTAGTCCCTGTATTAAAACTTTCAAGTGAACTTTAGAACGAGAGAAGAGGTTAAAAGAAACAACATAAAAACAAGCAAATTACAAAATTAAAAAAGAAAGAATAAACTATCCCACAGGCTTTTAAAACAATGTTTTTTTTTCTGCATTTGCTAAATAGTCTCTTAAATGAAATAAGCGCAGGTAAGATTTCACATTGATTTTGCTTGTCCTCCCTCCCTTCCTCCCATTACATTTATACAGAAAAACTAGAGAAAAATGAAGTTACATGCAAAAGAAATTGGACTTATCCAAAATGGCAGCCTATTCCCTATATAGTGCAGCACCTAGCACTGATCAAAAAGGCTTTGGTCAGAAGTAGTGCACTTATACAGGGTGCCATTTTGGATACAACCAATCGGGTTGAGCTATGGTCAAATTTCATATGTCAAAGGTCAGTGGGGGGGTGTGGTCAGGTAGCCTATTGGTCAGGCGAGCTTTAGCGAGACATCAGAGACAACAATGGTGGGAGGATGATGAGGAGTAGCCAGGAGGAAGAGGAGGAGTTTTGGGTTGGCTTTCAACACCATGAGGACATGCTAGGCTAACGATGAGCAAACAGGCATGGAGATTTTTTCTAAAAAAGGGAAGAAAAAACACGAAAGGAGAGAGGTAGAGAGAGCGAGAGAGAGAGAGAGAGACAGAGAGGGAGAAAGAAGTTAGCCACAGCACAATAACCTTTCAAACATGAGGCACCAACAACAACGACAAACAATGCCAACCACCACATATAACATAATGACAATTGGGGATGTTTCCCCACACACACACACAAAACAATACAGTTTGATAAAGGAAATGACATCATCAGATTAGGAAATGACATCACTAGACGTATGTTAGACAGTCAGACATGCACATACATGTGGCACTCAAAGTGATCCATCTCTAACCAGTCAGTCCCTTCAGGAGAGACATGGATGGATGGAATGATTGGAAGAAGTTAATTATGAAAAGAAGTGAGCAGAGGTAGCCCCAGCGGCTTGACATTGCTTGGTTTTAAGAAAGAAAAAGAATGAGAGATGGAAGCAGAGAGAAAAAGTGAAAGACCTTCACATATTAAGAGGTAACAGATCAATGCAACAGACTGAAGCCCAAGAGCTCTGATAGTCTGACAGGATGAGGCGTGTGTCTGATCCTTAGTCAACCCGTCTATTTTAAACCTAGTAAGTAGATATAATGAAATGGTACAGAAATAATCAAATCTGGTGTTCCCTCTTAAATATCACAACACAAAATACCCTTTTGAACACTGGCTCTAGTGATAGCTATAAATAATCATATAAATTAACACTTTATACCACTCTTAAAAATGACATGATGAAACTGTAAAAGGAATGGATGCAGTAATAATAGACATGTAAAGAACATAACCGGTTTAAGATAACAAGACCCCAGTGGAGTGAGTCTGAATGACACCCACGATAGTAGTACGGCGCCCCTGGGGCCAATTAGGGTTAAGCGCCTTGCTCAAGGGCACATCGGCAGATTTGTGACATTGTCGGGTTGGGTATTCGAACCAGCGACCTTTCGGTTACTGGCCCAACGCTCTAACCTCTAGGCTACCTGCCACCCTATTAATTAAGTCTCTGCTGTGGTGATCAGATGGCCTTGGCTTTAGTCGTGGGTTGGGTAGACTTAGACTTACCCGTGTAATGCTAACATAGAGCCTGGGGAAAATGGCCCCTGCCCTGGGTAAGATCAGTAGGGTTTGCTGTCGTTCTTAGAGCGCTTCAGCTGCACCTTGAGCCTCTTCATGCCGATCTGGAAGCCGTTCATGGCCTGGATGGCGGCCTGTGCCGACACCGGATTGTCGTAGCTGACAAACCCTGAGGAATGGAGGAAGGAAGTTAGGGCTAGTGACATACCAAACTCAAACCAATGAGGCAAAAAAAAACAAGTCTTCAGAGATTTCCATGACATACCAGGGGGCTGTGATCAATGAGTTCGACAGATAACAGTTCTAAATAACCCTAATCTTTTCCAGAAATACAGACTTCAAATCGGAATGGTATAATTGGTTTGACAACCAACAACGCATATTCAATAAAGAAAATCAAGCGATGACTGTTTATCAAAATGTACAGTGCATCCAGAAAGTATTCAGACCCCTTGCCTTTTCCACATTTTGTTAAGCTAAGCCTTATTCTAAAATCGATTAAATAGTATTTTTTCCTCTTCTATACCCCATAATAACAAAGTGAAAAACAGGTTTAGAAATGTTTGCAAATGTATAAAAAAAATACCTTATTTACATAAGTATTCAGACCCTTTGCTATGAGACTCGAAATGGAGCTCCGATGCATCCTGTTTCCATTGATCTTCCTTGAGATGTTTCTACCAAGCCATGAGGTCGAAATAATTGTCCGTAGAGCTCCGAGACAGGATTGTGTCAAGGCACAGATTTGGGGAAGGGTACCCCAAAAAAATCTGCAGCATTGAATGTCTCCAAGAACACAAGTGGCCTCTATCATTCTTAAATGGAACAAGATTGGAACCACCAAGACTCTTCCTAGAGTTGGCCACCCGGCCAAACTGAGCAATCAGGGGAGAAGGGCCTTGGTCAGGGAGGTGACCAAGAACCCGATGGTCACTCTGACAGAGCTCCAGAGGTCCTCTGTGGGGATGTGAGAACCTTCCAGAAGGACAACCATCTCTGCAGCACTCCACCAATCAGGCTTATATGGTAGAGTGGCCAGACTGAAGCCACAACTCAGTAAAAGGCACATGACAGTCCGCTTGGAGTTTGCCAAAAGGCACCTAAAGACTGAACATGAGAAACAAGATTCTCTGGTCTGATGAAACCAAGATGGAACTCTCCTGCTCCAGAGTGCTCAGGACCTCAGACTGTGGCGAACGTTCACATTCCAACAGGACAAAGACCCTAAGCCCACAGCCAAGTCAACACAGGAGTGGCTCCGGGACTCTGAATGTCCTTGAGTGGCCCAGACAGAGCCCGATCTAACATCTCTGGAGACCTGAAAATAGCTGTGCAGGGACACTCCCGATCCAACATGACAGAGCTTGAGAGGATCTGCAGAGAAGAATGGGAGAAACTCCCCAAATACAGGTGTGCCAAGCTTGTAGCGTCATACCCAAGAAGACTCGAGGATGTAAAAAAAAAATGCCACTGCCAAACGCCCTTCAAAAAAGTACTGAGTAAAAGTTCTGAATACCTACGTAAATGTAATTTAATTTTTTTATTTTATTTTATTACAAATTAGCAAAAATGTCTAAAAACCAGTTTTTCTTTGTCATTATGAGATATTGTGTGTAGATTGATGAGGGGAAAAAACAATTTAATACATTTTAGAATAAGGCTGTAATGTAACAAAATGTGCAAAAAGTCAAGGGGTCTGAATACTTTCCGAATGCACAGTAGCTGGTTAATGATCCTGCTTTCTACCCCAGCGGCCATTGAGACAGTTATTTCTCATGTTTGGAGGCAGCAGACTACATACCGAAGCACTTGCTCAGATTGGTCTGTTTGTCGATGAAGACTTTGGCAGAGACGACACTTCCAAAAGGCATGAACATCTGCAGGACATCCTGGTCTCCAAACTCCTGGGGCAGGTGGTAAATGAACAGGTTGGCTCCCTCAGGACCTGAGAGGGGTGGAGAGGAGAAAAGGAGAGGTAGAGAGGAGACAGAGAGACAGATCAAGAAACATAATCATGTGGCATGACGCACAGCTGTGGCCAGCAGACTGACCTGGGTTCAAAATTGTATTTGAAATCTTTCCAATACTCAATCTGTGCTTGATTGAGCTCACCTGGAACCAATGGAATAGTCCCAAGAGCACCAAAGCCTGCCAATCTGGCACTTGAGGGCCCTGAAGTTCCCCTTAGGTGCAGATCTAGGATCAGCTTCTCCCCTCCCACAATCCTAACCACTGCGAAACTGACCCAAGATCAGCTTCCAGGCCGAGCAACTCATCTTATTCCCACTGTAGTGGCAAGCTCAAGCAAATGCTCAAAGTATTTGAAAGAAAACCAATACTACCTGACCACACATTGTGGTTAGTGTGTGGACTGAGACTCACCCTCCCTCTGGCTCCCAGCTGAAGGAGCAATGAAGGAGAGGAGAGGATGGAGTTTTAGATTTGTTTTTTGAGAAAGAGAGATATTGGTACTAAGTAAACATATGACACTGCGCCCTATGGTTAGTCGATTATTTTCTTTCAATGTCATACATCGTTTACTTGCAAAGCCCATTTGGGCTTACAAGAAACTAGTTGAGACACACATGGCCAAAACATTGATATTTGCATGACATTTTTGGTAATTTAGCAGATTTATAGTCAATGCATTCCACTTAAGGTAGCTAGGTAAGGCAACTATATATCACAATCAATGTAAGTTAACAAGACAACATTTGCAGCCTAACTGGCCTAACTCACCCTCCTTCTGGCTCCCGCCGGCTGCTCCCTGCAGTAGGGACTGGCTGTAGAGGGAAGGCAGGGCGGAGGCCGTGTACTGCTGCATCCCTGAGTAGGCCTGAGTCAGTGCGTCCATGGAACTCGCCCCCGAGCCGTTCGCCATCGAGGCCCCCAGTCCTCCGTTCATAGTCGCCATTCCTAACACAGTAGACGTAAAGATATAATTTATTTTGACAATTCAAAAATACAGATTACATCCATGCAACTGGATACAACAGCCAGGCCTCAACACCTAAAGTTCTCTCTACCATACAGACTGGCATACACTTGGGATTAAAATGACACTAGTCTAGTCCTATACTAAATAGCTATTTCAATGGATATTCTCCCAAGCATTCTTTTCAGTCCAAACCAGGCAATGTGTCCATAAAACCAGCCCTTATTCCAACATTTGACAATCATGAACGTGGACTACCATACAGGTAAAGAAGCCTGAACATCAACAGAACACAGCGGCTTCAGCAACACAATTAAGGTATGATTTGTGTGGACGAAAACAAAAAAGGTTGAAGAAAAGGTGGGAGAAGATATACAAACAACGAGCTCTGTTTTTAAGCTCTTTAGGACTAGAAAGGAGATAAATGACTTGGTCAACCTTTTGTAAATATTTATAGAATTCTTTACTGCCAAGTCATTGTTTTTAGTGCAGTACTCACGGTTGGAGTACTCACCGCTGACACCCCCAGTGAGGGCGTTGAGGTTGTTGAGACCCATGGAGGTCCCCGTCAGGCCCCCACCGAGGCCCTGGGTCAGGCCCAGAGAGGCCAGGGTGTTCATGGCTGCACCAGCGCTGGAGCCTGCCGTCTGGCCTGCTGCTGGGGAGGAGAGGGGTCAGAGGTTACTATTAGGTGTCGTTTCAACCTAGCAAAGATGTGGTATTAGTGGAGTAGATAGAGCAGGCCAAGCAATTGAATACGAAGCAGGTGCACTCGTAGGTGTCTTTTTTTGGGGACACAGAATCTTAATCCTGGACTAAAAAGCAAGTTCAATGGGGAATCTCCATCAAAAAGTTTTTAGTTCAGGACTATGTTAAATCTGTGTCGTAAGATTAAGCGCCGTAGATTTTTTTGTGAGCAGTACATTTTTTAATTGAGCGAAAAATGAAGGGAGAAACTAACATTGGCCTCAGACTGCTAGATTACCTGAACTATAGAGAGAAACTGGGCTATAGTTACCTGAGTTATAGAGATTACCTAGAGCTCCGTTGGCTGACAGGGCGTTGGAGCCGCCGCCTGAGTTCTGGGCTGCAGAGGCAGCAGCAGCTAACGTGGCCAGGTTCTGCAGCTGCAGCTGGTTCACACCTGGAAGAGTGAGAGAGAGGTTGTTTCATTTCAACTTTATTTATTCAAGTATGTCAATTAAGAGCAGATGCTTATTTGCAATGACAACCAAGAGGGGGAAATGGAGCTGCATTAGCTGTTCTTATGGGAGACCAGAAGAGCGGAGTCATCCGGAAAAACAAGAAGTGGGAAAAACAAGAAGACTTCATAGCATTGACATATAACAGGAAAAGAAGTGGCCCTGGCACCCTGCCTTGAGGCACTGCACCGGTTCTTGATTTTCACCCCTATAAATTTGTCCCCAGCAGACTTGTATCTCCTAGAATAGCTACTCTGATTAATGTTCCAATCTTATTCAACGGTAATGCGATTTTAGTGGTTGTGAAACTATGTGGGAGTAAAGCATCGTGACAGAAGGTTATTTACATGAACAGTTGTATGTTTATCAGAGTGGGTTTGAGTTGTGGAGGACGGGAACAGGGACAGGAAAAAAATTGAGTGACTCACCTCCTAGCCTCTGCATGCCACCAAAATTACTCTGGTTACCGGTAGATGTCGCCTGTTGGAGCAACTGTAAAAGAAAGAGAGAGTTCTAGAACAGAGTAAAGTAGACTTGTGCTCTTTCCCAATAATTTCTGTCTTTCCTTGATTCCCCATGTCCTCTCTCCTCGTCTTTTTCAAAACTCATTGAAGGTCCGCGGGTAGGGCCCTTCTCAAATGCGGTTTGAGAAAAAGGGAGGAGGTGACAAGGACCTGAGGAAAACTAATTGAGAAAGAGTATGACTTCTCAGAATGTCATGCTTTCCCAACAATGATAAACATGCATGTAGCCTATATTTATAAATATGTATGTCAATGGTTTCAATTTACTGCCAGGTACTGTACTGTGAGGCCTCCCAGCCCTGCCAGGTTACTGTGGCGTATTATGGTGTATGAAGGTGTACTTACTGCCAAGTACTGTGGGGTGAGGCCTCCCAGCCCTGCCAGGTTCCCCCAGGTGGAGGCGCTGTTGAGCTGCTGCATCTGTTGGGCCATCTGCTGCTGCAGGCGCCGCTGCTCTTTGTCCCTCTGAGTGTCCGCAAACTTACACACCATGGGAGAGGAGCAGCCCTGTAGTGGTGGAGGGGGAGGAGCGAGAGTTAGATTTCACCCAGTCAAGTTCACACAAACACACTATCAGAAACACAGACACTATCACAACAGTCAAATCTGCAGGGCCATTTTTCAGGAAGAACTATCGTGGAGGGTATACTATGCCCTGTGGTAATCTGGGGAATGTATTTCTTTAAGTGTTGCATTCAAAATAGGAAATAAACAATTTGAACATTGTCATGCACGACTAAGCCAGGCTACATTCCACAGACAGAACCAGGAAGGGATCATGTTTAGACAGAAACAAGACAGCCAGTTACACTTTATAACACTGGAGGTATGGCTCAAAAGGAGGATTGGGGCGGGGTCAGTTGGGAGGGACTGAGGCTGAGGAGAGTCAACGCAAAATACACACACACACACACACACACACACACACACACACACACACACACACACACACACACACACACACACACACACACACACACACAAAGACAGATGGGAGGGGCATAACAGAAACATATAAACAGAGACAGTCAAACAAGGAAGGACATGTATGCCAAGTCAAGACATAACGAGATAAGACATTTAGCTACAAAACACATACATAGGATAGCGCTGTAACAAACAGACAAGCCAGATATTGACATATCACTGGACAGACCAGACGTAGACATGTGGTATCAATGTTGTGAATTAGAGAGAGCCAGACAAAGGGACCAGGCTTGACAGGGAATTACTTTCTACACTAGTAGCACCTCCCATAGCATCAGGGGGATACAGTAAAGACTAATACACTAGTAGCACCTCCCATAGCATCAGGGGGATACAGTAAAGACTAATACACTAGTAGCACCTCCCATAGCATCAGGGGGATACAGTAAAGACTAATACACTAGTAGCACCTCCCATAGCATCAGGGGGATACAGTAAAGACTAATACACTAGTAGCACCTCCCATAGCATCAGGGGATACAGTAAAGACTAATACACTAGTAACACCTCCCATAGCATCAGGGGATACAGTAAAGACTAATACACTAGTAGCACCTCCCATAGCATCAGGGGATACAGTAAAGACTAATACACTAGTAGCACCTCCCATAACATCAGGGGGATACAGTAAAGACTAATACACTAGTAGCACCTCCCATAGCATCAGGGGGATACAGACTAATACAAGACTAATACACTAGTAGCACCTCCCATAGCATCAGGGGGATACAGTAAAGACTAATACACTAGTAGCACCTCCCATAGCATCAGGGGGATACAGTAAAGACTAATACACTAGTAGCACCTCCCATAGCATCAGGGGGATACAGTAAAGACTAATACACTAGTAGCACCTCCCATAGCATCAGGGGGATACAGTAAAGACTAATACACTAGTAGCACCTCCCATAGCATCAGGGGGATACAGTAAAGACTAATACACTAGTAGCACCTCCCATAGCATCAGGGGGATACAGTAAAGACTAATACACTAGTAGCACCTCCCATAGCATTAGGGGGATACAGTAAAGACTAATACACTAGTAGCACCTCCCATAGCATCAGGGGGATACAGTACTGACTGTAAAGGGTGTAGTAGGGTTGCAAAATTCCCAGAAACTTTCCCCAAATCTCCAGAAATCGCCATCGGAGGATTCCTGGATTCAGGAGGCGCAGAAAAGGAATACTCCAACAGGGATTTCTGGAAATGTCTCCAATTGCAACCCTAAAATGGTGCCATCACTACTGGGACCTAGTTCTAAATTCCGAGGCCCAGCGCTGAGCTAGTTTTAGTCTGTGGTTCCTAATTAGGGATCGGTTGGCTGCTTCCCTAGGGAGCCTCTGACCTGTTAGCAGTCACATCACTCTTGCTCCAGTTCCTGAGCACTGAACTGATTCAACGGGAATACCAGCCCAGTTTTGAAGGGGCTTAGTGGGACAGTTACTCTTATACAGTACACGCATGCCTACAGTGCATCTCAGTTGACGCCTAAACGATAGTGGAGAACCTAGGTTCCCTGATCTACAACATTTTGAAAGGACCCACTAAGACAGTTGCTCTAACACTGTAGCCTTTATCTCTGTTTAGTTAAAGTCCATTCAGTATAATGAGCAGCATAATGATTTACTATGCAGGTTAAGCATGGGTAAATAAACACTTTGTAATGCAAGAGGTTATACAGTTGCTCTAATATAGAACTATATCTCAGTTAATGTATATTGAATATAGTAGTCTATATGCTTTACTATGTAGGCTAAACAATATGGGTAAATACTTTGTAATGCAAGGTTTAACACATTGCTGGGCGCGTTGCCGCTTTGCAACTGGCACGTCACAAATAAATAAAATGGTGTAAATAAATTAGTGGGATATTATTGATTCATTCGGCTTCTGCTAAAATATAGATTCAAAAATATGTTTCTCTCCATGTGTGCCCTCTTAAAGCTCCAATATGTAACTTCTTGGGCGACCCGACTAAATTCACATAGAAATGTGAGTTCTAGATATGTCAATCATTGAAAGCAAGTCTTAGAAGCGGTATATCTGTTGTATGTGAGCTAATTCTATGCTTCCCATTGCAAATATTTATATAACAACCACCATACAAAAGTAAACTTGGGAGTCACGCGATGACAAGTTGTGTGGTCCTTCCTCTAGGACTCGTCGGGAAAGCATGCAGTTTATTAGGCTACAGATGAAATAAGTTATGCTGAACTTCACAGGCTGGCGAAAGTGCAATGGGATTAGCTTGATGCTCCTCTCCAATAAATATTGAGGGTCTTACACTGGCGACATGATGATAGATGCTTGGCTGCCATTTAACAAAATTTAAAATAAATCTTGCTCTTTTGGCCATAATAATCTCATCTTGTAGGCTTTACCTGCGAGCTGGCTTGAGCGCACTTGCCAATAACAGAATGGGCATACTGCTATACAACGATAATTATTTCGTGAGAAAACCATCGGTAGAGTTAAAAATGTGCTGGAAACCAATTTATTAAGTTAATTTTTTATTCGGTTCATGGGAATTTAACTGCAAAATCTATTTTTATGTGCACTAAGTCATCATGCACTGCCTTTTATCACAACAACAAAATGAGATGAAAACACATCTCAGGTGGGAAAATCGTTCTCGTTTTGTGCGTGACTTCCTGCAAGACAGGAATGTCAGTGTTCTGCCATGGCCAGCGAAGATCCCGGATCTCAATCCCATTGAGCACGTCTGGGACCTGTTGGATCAGAGGGTGAGGGCTAGGGCCATTCCCCCCAGAAATGTCCGGGAACTTGCAGGTGCCTTGGTGGAAGAGTGGCTTAACTTCTCACAGCAAGAACTGGTAAATCTGGTGCAGTCCATGAAGAGGAGATGCACTGCAGTACTTAAATGCAGCTGGTGGCCACACCAGATACTGACTGTTACTTTTGATTTTTTTCAGGGACACATTATTCCAGGTCTGTTAGTCACATCTCTGTGGAACAGTTCAGTTTGTCTCAGTTGTTGAATCTTACGTTTATACAAATATTTACACGTGTTAAGTTTGCTGAAAATAAACACATTTGACAGTGAGAGACGTTTTGTTTTTTGCTGAATATATATATATATATTAAAACACGGCTTGAAAAAAACAACATACGTTTATGCAAAATTAACCTATTAAAAACAGTTCTGTAGCAATGAGGTTTGTGCAGTAGGCTATAGGCGCAATACCTTATCAATGCATATTGGCTATGCTTGAATTGCCCTGCCAATGTTGTTCTTCTCAGACCATTTAGAATTTACATTTCACAATGTTAGGTATATGACCATACTGGAAATAGATGATTTGTTATATGACTTGTGAGGCACAGCCAAGTGAGCGTAACAATTTGCTTATATTTTATACTGGACTGATGGCCTGCATCTGGCGGTCAGTCTGCGGGGAGGGATTAACAGCAGTGAGGCTGCCTCTCAGACTCACAGTCCCTTCCTCTCTTCTTCCCTCCGCTGAGAAAAGGGGAGATACGTTTTTTAAGTCGCACTGTATTATTTCTGCCTTAAGCACCAATTCATGTTGTTACTCCTGTGACCAGAGAAAGTGTCATATTCCTCTATTTAAAAAAAGACACGCTGCTAATAATAACATTGCTTGCTTATCGGAACACTTTGCTATACTCCTTCATTGCAGTTGCAGTACAGGTTGCAGCGTGAGTGAAAGTAGGGAGAACACACATTTTATAGCTGATAAAACTGTTGAACAAAGTGTTGACAGTGCTGAATAACAACTTAAACATGAACTTACAGAAAATAACTGCTGTTTTTGAGTATTTGTTGAGTCTCTAGTCACTGCATCGCAGAGCTTGAGGCGTCACTATAGCCCGGGTTCAATTCCCAGGATGTGTCACAGCTGGCCGTGACCGGAAGACCCATGAGGCAGCGCACAATTGGCCCAGCGCTATCTGGGTAAGGGGAGGGTTTGGCCTGCTGGGATGTCCTTGTCCCATCTCTAGCGACTCCTTGTGGCGGGCTGGGCGCCTGCAAGCTGATATCTGTTGCCAGTTTTAAGGCGTTTCCTCCGACACATTGGTGCGGCTGGCTTCTGGGTTAAGCAAGCAATATGTCAAGAAGAAGTGCGGCTTGGCAGGGTTGTGTTTCGGAGGACGCATGGCTCTCGACCTTCGCCTCTCCCGAGTCCGTACAGGAGTTGCATCAATGGGACAAGACTAACTACCAATTGGGGGTAAAAAGGGGTAAAAGTACAATTAAAAATAAAGAAAACCTGCGGTGCGCTCGAGGCTTCGTTTTACGGCAATGGCTCGAGGAAACTGGCGCAAACTGTGTAGACACGGTGAGCTGATCTATCTGATTGGCCAGCGGCAGGCCTATAAATGCACTTGATTTGCTCTGTAGACCTGCCGGGTAGGTGGAGTTCTACTTTCAGACATATGAAATGGTTCAAAATGGAAACACTTTGCCTTCCCGGTGCTAGGGCAGCCCGAATCAAGTGCACCTACCACCAACAGCGTGAAAATTATTTAATTAACGCATGGCTTTATAGTTTTGTTTTATACAGATATGTAAATGAAATGGGCTTAACATGCTGTATTATTTTCCCTTCCGTACAGACTAATTAGCATATGAAGTATATAATTTGCATAAAGTAGTATAACAAGTTTATTCTAATTTCATAAATTGTTACAAACTCCCAGTTAGGCATTAAGTATAAAAATGTGTTAATAATAGGATCAGCCTACTTTAAATTATTGGGCTGAAATTACTGTAATTATGTTTTCCGTAGTGCCTAATTTGCATTGCAGTCCTATCCTTATAAAATGAGATGCTTCTCTATAACATGGAATACAAAGTATAACACCAGAACTACAGTTTAATTTTGTCTTCCAACACCCTAGTAATATTGGCCAAGTATGCTTTGCGTTGGTGTATGACTAATGTTCTGTGATATGACGTCTGCTTCCCAAATGGCACCTTATTCTTTTTATAGCCCAAAGTCCAAAGTAGTGCACTATAAAGGGAATAAAGTGTGATTTGGGACAACCTATAAAATCAACCAACATGTGTTTCTTTGTGAGATACAATTCTCAATTCGCACTTAAACCACAAGGAGGCAGCAGACTGCATAGAGGGAGAGGGGAGAGATGAGAAATAGGTGCTAAGGGGTACAGTACCTCCATAGTCTGAGAGTGATGCATGGTTTTGATTGCATTCGCGGCCTGAGCCCTGGTAGAAAATGTGATAAACGCACAGCCTGTAAGGAAGGGGAGAGGGAACAAGAGGAGGAGGAAGGGAGGGACAGACAAGAGGAGGGAGGGTAGGAGGGAGGGACAAAGAAGAAACAAAACAAGACAAAAGGTTTTGGGACACGTCGTTATGAAATCCCAAATAACACATTACAGTAACATAGAATGAACGGCACTCCAAGCACACAGAAGAACCGCTCTCACTGGTTAGCACATGGAAGTAACATAACAATACAGTCACAACAACGAGCACAGTAACATAACATTGATTGACGTATTGTACCACATTCAAGAGAAGCTGTGGATGGATTGGGCTAGTTGGGGATGTGATTACTGGGTGGATGAGACAGTAATTGAGATAACTACAGAAAACACACACTCCTCTCACACAACACACACACTAAATGGCTATTATGGCAATTTTCTAGTAAAAAGAGAAATATTCATTTTAAAATGACATAGCAACACATGCTACAACTATGATGACAGAGACTACAGGGTGAACCGCTGCACTGTCAGTTGACCTCTGTATATTCTTCTATTACTTAGGGATGGGCATTTTGACTGTTCGAGTACACGCATGATTTCTTTCTGTACTTGAGTACACTAATATATATATTTTTTAACACCGGAAAGAAATGTGCGCATTTATCTATAAGCTTATGTAAAAAGTGCGTGACAATGCCTAATTTATAACCATTACAGAGAACAAACCATAATTGTCCCTTATAAATACACTATATATGGAAAGTATGTGGACACCCCTTCAAATGAGTTGATTCAGCTATTTCAGCCACCCGTTGCTGAAAGTTGTAGAAAAATCGGGCACACAGCCATGCAATCTCCATAGACAAACATTGGCCGTAGAATGGCCTTACTGAATAGCTCAGTGACTTTCAACATGGCACGGTCATAGGATGCCACCTTTCCAACAAGTCAGTTTGTTAAACGTTTTACCCTGGTAGAGCTGGCCCGGTCAACTGTAAGTGCTGTTATTGTGAAGTGGAAATGTCTAGGAGCAACAGCGGTTCAGCCGCAAAGTGGTAGGCCACACAAGCTCACAGAATGGGAATTCCGAGTGCTGAAATGCGTAGCGTATAAAAATCTGACCTCGGTTGCAACACCCACCACGAGTTCCAAACTGCTTCTGAAAGCAACTTCAGCTGTTCGTCGGGAGCTTCATGAAATGGGTTTCCATGGCCAACCAGCCACACAAAAAAGCCCTAAAATCCCCATGTGCAATGCCAAGCGTCGGTTGGAGAGGTTTAAAGCTTGCCGCCATTGGACTCTGGAGCAGGGGAATGCGTTCACTGGAGTGATGAATCACGCTTCACCATCTGGCAGTCCAACAGACAAATCTGGGTTTGGCAGGTGCCAGGAGAACACTACCTGCCCCAATGCATAGTGCCAACTGTAAAGTTTGGTGGAGGAGGAATAATGGTCTGGGGCTGATTTTCATGGTTTGAGCTATGCCCCTTAGTACCAGTGAAGGGAAATCTTAACGCTACAGCATACAATGACATTCTAGACAATTCTGTGCTTCCAACTTTGAGGCAACAGTTTGGGGAAGGCCGTTTCCCAACAGAAATGATTTGTCGAGATCAGTATGGAAGAACTTGACTGGCCTGCACAGAGCCCTGACCTCAACCCCATCGAACACCTTTGGGATGAATTGGAACACAGATTGCAAACTAGGCCTATTCACCCAACATCATTGCCCGACCTCACTAATGCTCGTGGCTGAATGGAAGCAAGTCCCCGCAGCAAATGTTCCAACATCTAGTGGAAAGCCTTCCCAGAAGAGTGGAGGATGTTATAGCAGCAAAGGGGGTACCCACCCCATATTAATGCCCATAATTTAGAATGAGATGTTTGACGAGCAGGTGTCCACATACCTTTGATCATGTAGTGTATATTCAGTCAATAAAAAAGCAAGTGACATTTCAGGCAAATTTATTGAAATCATAATATCAACTGGTTAGATATAACACAATCTCCAAAAAGGCAGTAACCTTAGCAGTGGTGCGAGCTTGTAGAAGCTTGTGGCTGTGTAATGGCATAGCCTTGCTTTGTTCATTTAGCAGACAAGACGCTCTTATTTCCAGAGCCCTTACCACAGTCAATTGGTATTTTATAGTAAAAAATAATAATAACAGACTAAAAACATTTTTTTCCAAATGGAAAAAGTTGTAATAGTGACTATTTGAAATGGGGCTCAATTTGGCGAGTAGAAAGACCATTTTTTTCAGGGTTACAAAACAAAAATGGTCTTCTTTTCGATATACAGATGTTCAATTTAGTTTATTCTGCCTGTTCTTTGGAAATGTCTAAATGGATTAACAATTCCACGTTGAACACTGCATGGTGATGAATTAAGGCCATGACATCGGTTTGGTGAGAAGGCCGAGCCTTAATGATTCTGATGATTCTGATATGCTCTCTGTCTTTATCAAACTAATGCCTTTTGTGTTTTCACAGTGTGGAACCTGTCTATGTTTAGAGGGGTTATAGCCTGGGCCAGGGTTATTCAACGCTTACCCTACGAGGTCTGTAGCACGCTGGTTTTCTGTTCTACCTGAATTAAATTGCACCCACCTGGTGTTACAGGTCTAAAAATCCGTCCCTGATTAGAGGGGAACAATGAAAAAAAAAACACAGTGGAACCTGGCATCGAGATCCAGTGTGGAGTTTGAGAGGCCTAGGCTAACCAATTCTAAATGGCACAAGCAGTTCGCAAAGTAGCCTAAGTGGAAAATAGACAGGACACAATTTTTCCTAAACTGCAGCAACGGTTGTTGGAACACATTTTCCTACTTCAATCTACCAGTCCATTTGAATTTGTGATAAAACTGTCATCATTTGGTAAGAAATGTAGCTTTTGTATCCCATCAGTTAGATCCGTTTTTATAGGCATTTACTTCTGTAGGCCTAACAGGAACTTGTGAGTGCGCTCAGCATGCGTATGTGTAGGGAGCGGTCGGAACGCAATTGAGTGAATGAGACACAGGGGGAAAGGACATTTAGGGAGAAGAACTGTGTGATCCTTAAGGCTTGGTTTCTTTTTTGTTGTGCCCCGCAAATGCACAAGTTCAAAATGGAACACTTCGAGTCAAAGCAAATTAACGTCGTCTTTAAGACAACATAAAAAATTTAAAATTTGGGACAAAATTTCACTTGTACGAGCTGCTACAAAGCACATCCACCAAATAGTTTTACAGTATTTTTTCCCCCCTCTGGTTAAAGATCGAGCTTCGTACTCGATAACTTATGCCCACCCATACTATTATTGCATTTGTCGGTCTCACTTGCTTTTATGGCGTCTTATGCGGCACAGATAGAAGTTGATGCAGGCAGAGGTGGAGCAGTGGAATAATTCCATCCTTTGTGGAGCACGGTGGGGGCGGTGCAGTACTGATTGTGCGTGTCCTGTGTTGCCTGCCAGCTGAGGCCGGCCTAGAACACCAGCAGCCATAGGGTTGCCATGGCGATGGCTGGGACTATTGTTACAGGCGGAGTTGAGAGCTGCGAGTGTTGATGCACCCCCTCCCTCTGCTGCAGAGATGTAGGAGGTGGTGAGTGTGTCACGGGGAGAGTCATATCGGGGTGGATTGGGGGGGGCAAGAGAGAGCGAAGAGGGGGCGAACTTTGGGTGAATAGGATATGACTATCGGGGCAGGGTGGGAAGGGTGGAAATAAAAAGGTTTGGGAGCAGTGTAGTAAGGGAGGCACTAGGCAAGTCTGTGTTCTTTTATCGGCGGGTGTAGTCGAGGACTACTCTAGTGGTGAATTTCAAATCAAAAGCGAGCTCCTATTCCCTACCCACTACTGTGGTCTGAGAAGATTGGATAGGTGGAAGCAATATAGCGACATTTAAAGAGGAAGCCACTACCATAAATACCATATATCTGGGCCTCCCGAGTGGCGCAGCAGTCTATGGCGCAGCGCACAATTGGCCCAGCGTCATCCGGGTTAGGGGAGGGTTTTGGCCATGGGGGCTTTACTTGGCTTATCGTGCTCAAGCGACTCCTTGTGACGGGCTGGGTGTCTGCAGGCTCAGTGTTTCCTCCGACACATTGGTGCGGCTGGCTTCCGGGTTAAGCGGGTGGGTGTTAAGGAGCGCGGTTTGCCCGGTCATGTTGTTTGCCCGGTCGTGACTCGACCGTCGCCTCCCGAGCCCGTTGGGTAGTTGCAGCAATGACACAAGATCAAAATTGGGGAGATGAAGAGGTTAAAATACTAAAAATATATATCTAACAAATCTCATCATATATACAGGATGGCCTAGGGTGCGTTTTATCTAAAAATGACTTTCAGTACATTTGACATACATTTCTGGTATGTGCATTATGATCCCTGTAGGAATTGAACCCAAGACCTTTGCTTTGGTTCCTAGTGCCACGCCCTTACAAACCGATCCACTAACACAGGACCACTTAGTATAACGGGAGCGTGGAGCGGAGTGACATGGCGTTACCCACAACCCACCTCTGCTCAGACCGTCAGGCCCTCTGAGAATTCGGCATTCCTCTATCTGTCCAAAAGCAGAGAACATCATTCGGACCTCGTTCTCGCCGTATTTCTTTGTCACCATTCCAATGAAGAGCTTTCGGTCTTCCACCGCTGAAATGGAGAAAGAGAGGAAAGAATGAGTGACAGCAAAACAGCGAAAGCAAAATGGGCTATGCAACCTTCCACCTCTCTTTTTGCTAGTTCAGTCTCTCCTTGCAACCCTCTCACTCAATGTGTCAGCTCACCCTTTTTCATTCTCTAAATCTCTATCTTACTGCTTCATCTCTCCCTCCTCCCCAATCTCTTTTTCTTCAGACGGATGACTGCTTTATCTTCCCCTTATCCTCCCACCAGATCCCTCTGTACCCGCCTTCCTCTCGCTCCTCTCACCCCCCCCCCTTCATAAAGCTCCTTTAAATCCTAGTAACCCCTGAAATACTCCCAAGAAATACTGAATTTACAGCACAGAGCACCGTTTCGGCAGTCTCGTCCCAGATCTGTTTGTTCCATAACAGCCGTTGTCATGCCTTGGCAGCACATACAGACGAGTCCATTTGGGCCACCGTGTGGGAACTAAAATATAGAGACAGTCTCCTTTTTATTTCCTTTCTCAATCTTGATTCTTCTTGGTGCAATTTCCTCACGTCCTCAGGGACTTCATGGTAGCGGTGTTCTGTTCTCAGGTTGTGACCCAAATGGCACCCTATCTAGCCCACTACTTTTGACTACAGCCCTGGTCAGAATTCGTGCACGATATAAGGTGCCATTTGGGACGCAACCCTTCCCTGTAACCGGCCAGCCGCTATGTTTTGTTTATACACATTTTAGCCTGTGTCACATCGTATCTGCAATGATGTCACTCACCGTTTGTTTTCTCACTGTCAGCGGGTTTCATCTGGATGGGATGATGCATCTGGAAGGAGGAGAACACGGAAGAAACATGTTAAACATCAACCTATCATCAGGCCAGGTGCTTGGCTGTTTTTTGGTTCTCTCTTGCTCCCTTGCCCTTTAGCAATGTTTTAAACATTTCGTTCACTCCTAGCCTCCTCTCCTTGACTGATCTGAAAGAACTGACAAGGTGAAAGCCACCCTAGTAATGAGCCCGACTCCATATTGTTTTCACCTGTCAAGTCTCACCTGTCAAGTTACCTTTTCCAATCAGTGCAGATGAAGGAAAGGAGGTGAGGGTGGATTTTTAGACTAGAATTGCTCTCTTGCTCGTTATTACACTTCTTCCTCCACCTCATCCCCCTCTGTCAGCATCTTTCCCATTCGCTCGCCCCATCTCAGATTCGATTATCCCTCACACTATAGTGAGCTATAGAAAAGGATATGTCCACTAGTATTTGGGCTCAAATTCTCTCCCCTTTCTTTGGGTTGGGCCAGAGCAGTAGTCATATGATCGCAGTTATTGATTCTCCCCATCATCATCCTTTCACGATCTATTTAAGTCCCCCCCCCCTCCCAGTGGACTGATCCATTGTGGAGGCTGTGGGGATGGCACAGTCCATCAGTCTAAGACATGTGCTACAGAAATTGTATATGATTATATTATGTAAGAACAATGTTGCAACAAATAAAAAATTATATATTTTTTATTAACAAATGAGCTTTCTCCCGTGCTGGATATTGGTCGCTGTCCACGGTTCTGAAACGCATCAGTGCGCTGTTGAATTGGTGCCTTTTCCTAGACCATGCAGCTATGTGCATAATAGAGCAAAGTTAACCCGCATATTGGTGTTGAGAACAATGAGGTGAAGGCAACAGATTTAGGAGACGAGAAAACAGCCCTTGGCTTAATTGTCTAAGAAAAGTGAGGTTGGAAACCAACTTAATTACATCTAATCAATAGCCTAACTGTTAAATGTGCCTGGCTTTATAAATCATCCATTTATATCTACAGAAATAAGACAGATCCTGCTTCTGTTGCCTGTTTGAGTGTTTAACAGCTTACTGATTCCGTGAGCGCCAAGCCTCACGCAACAATATCACAAATTCGGCAGCTTTTTAATATTTGCTATGGTGTAATAAAGGCCTTACTTTATGATATTTATAATAATAATAATAACAACAACAATGACCCTCCTTTTTCCTTGATCTCATTGTTAATATTGGCGTTATTATAATCATTAATAGGGTTAGTATAGCAGCCTTGTATAACCACCATCGAGCTGTAGGCCTAAGAGCACATCCTAAATACTGTAATTACTTACAGTAGCTTGTATGAGCATTGAAATAGGCTACGGTATCAATCATTTATTTGTTCATGTCATTACACAGAATACAAAAATCGGTCATGATGTGAAATGCAATCACGCATTTTAGTTTTAAAATAAAATAAAGCGACCATTGAATAATTAGCATAAACCGTTCCATTTCGGAAATTGCATTCACGACTCCATGAGACCGTTTTTAGTCTTTGCTGTAATAAAAGCTTTACAAAAAAACAACGTTACACTCTGGTACGCTTGTAATTGATTTAGTGTTGTTTACAATGTATTTCTGACCGTCTGGAACAATGTAATCTAACAGCACCTGTTTGGCACCTAGAACATGCACGCAGCGCTTACTCCATACTTTTATTTACAGTATTTTCTACAACTAGTCAAAATTATTCCAGACATCAGACTTCCCCTTTACCTCCCGCGCACCCAGTAAACATTCCCCCGGTTTGAATTGATTTGTCACGTCCTCTGCATCCATTTTGTTGTCATGTGTTACAGTGTTCAGAGTTTGTTATAACCAATTTATTGATGTGCTGTAGGTCAGGCCCTATTGGTCACTTGCATGCGAAGCATACATGTGTCACGTATAGAGAGCAAGCGTCGATGGGATAGGGAATGATTTTCCTAAACAAATGAGGGATTTCACCAACATAACTTTTCAGTCAGAAATGGCTGTAATTATGTTGCAGCTTCAGCAACACTGACAGCGCTATACACATTGTTGATGTGTGATGGTCCCTGCAGCAGGGAGGAGAGACACACAATGGGTGCTAGTCAAACAGTCACTAAGTGACTTTTGTATAATATATATATATATATATATATATTTTTTTTTTTTACAATGCAGCAAGTCTAAGCCAGGGGCCACAATCAAATCAATTGCGGTCGGACTCCCTCTAGTCATTTATATGTCTTAATTATTTAATCAAACAGTTAGCTTAAAGCATCAGACAAGCTCCGTGCATATAGTTGATTTGATTAAAAACACATAGGACAGATTTTCACCTTGTCAGCTTGGGGGATCCAATCTTGCAACCTTACAGTTAACTTGTCCAACGCAATAACGACCTGCCTCTCTCTCGTTGCACTCCACAAGGAGACTGCCTGTTACGTGAATGCAGTAAGCCAAGGTAAGTTGCTAGCTAGCATTAAACTTATCTTATAAAAATCAATCAATCATAATCACTAGTTAACTACACATGGTTGATGATATTACTAGATATTATCTAGCGTGTCCTGCGTTGCATATAATCTGACTGAGCATTGAGCATTGAGCTGTTTATGACTTCAAGCCTATCAACTCCCGAGATTAGGCTGGTGTAACCGAAGTGAAATGGCTGGCTAGTTAGCGCGCGCTAATAGCGTTTCAAACGTCACTCGCTCTGAGCCTTGGGGTGGTTGTTCCCCTTGCTCTGCATGGGTAACGCTGCTTCGATGTGGTGGCTGTTGTCGTTGTGTTGCTGGTTCGATCCCAGGGAGGAGCGAGGAGAGGGACAGAAGCTATACTGTTACACTGGCAATACTAAAGTGCCTATAAGAACATCCAATAGTCAAAGGTTAATGAAATACAAATGGTATAGAGGGAAATAGTCCTATAATAACTACAACCTAAAACTTCTTATCTGGGAATATTGAAGACTCATGTTAAAAGGAACCACCAGCTTTCACATGTTCTCATGTTCTGAGCAAGGAACTGAAATGTTAGCTTTCTTACATAGCACATATTGCATTTTTACTTTCTTCTCCAACACTTTGTTTTTGCATTATTTAAACCAAATTGAACATGTTTCATTATTTACTTGAGGCTAAACTTATTTTATTGATGTATTATATTAAAGTTAAAATAAGTGTTCATTCAGTATTGTTGTAATTGTCATTATTACAAGTACATTTTAAAAAAAAAAAAAAATATATATATATATATATATTTTTTTAAATTTATTTATTAGTATTTTTTTTTTTAATCGGCCGATTAAATCGGTACCGGCTTTTTTTTTGGGGTCTTCCAATAATCGGTATCGGCGTTGAAAAATCATAATCGGTCAACCTCTAGTTCAGTTATCAAACCAATAATTAGCGGGCCGGGATTAGTTTAAAATCGCGCAGGAAGAAAAGAGGTAGCGCCGGTTATAAGAGGCGTATTCTTTATCCCGTTTGAGCTAGAGACAAAACGGTGTCTTTGTTGCCTGTCGCGGCGCTGTTTTCTTCCCTGGCACTGCTGCGTGACAACAAACTTGCAAACGCCTATAGTCAGACTGGCCTGTGCCCTTGGTTTATGAATGATGAAATGACATACAATGTATCAGCTTTACTCGCTCTTCGTGCTGCTCCAATTTAGCAAATGTAACAGAAGACTGATCAGGGTCTCTATCCCCACTCGCCATCACAGCTAAATTACTTTTTTTTTTAAACCGATGGAGGAATAGATGTGCAGGAAGAGCGGACGGAGAGAAGCAGGTGAGTGAGGACACACGTGATATGCGCATGAAAGTGAAGTGGACATTGGACCGGCGCATAGCATACAAGAGACTAATTGCAGTTGCATAAGCAACTGACTTTCTAAATATTTACTGTTTATGAAGTCACCTGCGGGTGCTTTAGATCGGTAGGGCCAAAAAAGTTGGTAGTATCATACGGAACGGTACTATGGTATTCTAATAATGTTGGTGCCATGATGTTTTGGTAGCACGTTATTAACATTGAAAGTCAATAGATATAAAAAATATTTAAATAAATAAAAAGAGTTCTTAACAGGGCCAAAAGTAGTGCACTATATAGGGAATAGGGTGCCATTTGGGGGGCAAACAATGTCCACTGGTCTTTAAAGTTGTCATTTTTCACTTAGGAATGGAATGCTAGCCATACCGTCCAGCATTGCTAACATGTTCCAGAAATGAGGGGCCATATCTGAGCAACAGCTTGAGCTTCAACAAGAAGTTGGCAGAGAATCCAGTCCATCTGCAAATGACATATTTCCACCTGCGATTTATTTCCCCTGGCTCTTCCACTAGATCCCTTAATACGCTGAGGAAGAAGTGGATCTGAAGAGCTAATCTTTTGGATTAGATATCTACACCTGCCATATTGACACAAAGAAGCCAGAAAGGGAATAAGACAAATATGGAGTGAAGTGGCTAGATTTTAAGCAAGGGGAATTAGGATATGAGCAGAGGGCAAGATTTCAAGTTAAATTTATTTGTCATGTGTAAAGACTAGATATTTTACTCACTTCTTGCCATTTCTATAAAAACAAAAACTGGGGAGGCTGGCTGTATGTAATGGTGTTATTATTCAAGAGAAGGGGACCAAGAGAAATAGACAGGTGAAATAAATATATCATGGAAGTTGCTTGGCTTCAAGTTTATTTACCAGGTGTTATGATGACATGATAACATGGGAAATCTTGCTCCCTCATTTGAGTGCTCACGATAAAAACAAAAACAGGAGAGGCAGTTATGAAATGTGTTGTTTTTCAGAGAGTAGGGAACTAAAAGAAATAGACAGATGGCCCTCTCGGTATGGGGACTGGCGTCACTTGCCAAGGAGAGGAAGGCTCAGGAGGAGGGAGTCCGTGCGACAGACCTACCTGGGTTCAAATACTATTTAAAAAAAGAATTCAAATACTTATTGTATTGGATTTAGCCTGCCTGGAGGGCCAGATAGGCGAGGATCCGGGATGTGCACTTGTGACTTTTCTATTGGTTCCACTGCAATAGGCAAACTCAACCATGCAGAGATCAAGTATTTGAAATGATTTCAAATAGTATTTGAACCCATGTTTGGCAACCGAAAGGGACGCAAGCTTTTCCACCAACGAGCCGTCGGACTTCAGTCAATGCCAGGAGCAGCATGACTGGCTGTGGTAGGGTTCGGGAGCAGCTGTCAAAATACATACACTTGATTTGAAAATGCGTTAACTGATTAATGACACCAAATACAGTGCTATTTATACTCTGTTTGTACAGTATGTGTTCTCTAGTCGCACTTCGATCTTCACGCTACTGACAATTTCAGGGTTGGGGTAAATTATTTTTCAATTCAGGACTCAAATGGAATTCACCCCAACCCTGAATGGTATAATTAGTACAGGTCTCCCTTTGCTTATCACACAGGTACAAATTCTTCAACACTTAGTCATTCTCCTCATTATTGGAAACTGAAAAAGTCAGCCGAGTGGAGTTATTGATTTAATTGAAGACTGAGGTAGTTTAGAATTGATTTAATTGAAGACTGAGGTAGTTTAGTATTGATTTAATTGATTGGAAGCAGATAAAGTAACATAGGGGACAGGGGAGGCAGATTTACGAAGCTTTAACAAGCAATTGCACTTGTTCCAGTTGACGGAGCTTTAATCTCTATCAGATAAATCAGGTTAGAATTAAGACTCCCTCTGTTTCTCTATACAGCTGTCGCCCTGTTTTCTCTTTCCTTCTCACACTCCCTCCATCGCTCTCAGCAGATTCCATTGTTAGGAGCAATATTCTTCAAACACTTTCCTTTTGTATTCCTTTTTAAATATTAAATGTAGTTTTGCATCTATGATTCACGAGGACAAGCACAATGAATAATTTGTTCCACTTTATGACTGGGTAGCTGTGTGTGTGATTCAGTGAGTTGGCTAGCTGGGCTCCCCTCGTGCAAAGCACCCTTTACCTGACTCTCCGTGTTTGGGTCTTGGTGTGCACACGACTGTGTGGTTATTACTTCATCAGAAGAGGGAGCAAGGTTCAGGTCAGTTCTTGTGGATGGGAATGGCATGGCAGTGCCTATACGGTGTGTGTGGGCTGTGGCTATAGTGAGCTCATTAGGTTACATCCATCCAAGTGCAGTCCACAGCAGCAACACAGGGGAGCAATGAGGGGCTAAAGGCAGCACGTACACAAACACACACACACTTGCTGCTTACTCACCCCTGTTAAGGTCTTTATGTTGTGCAATGCATTCTGGGCCTCCAGGGCGGCTTTCCTGGTATAAAACGTTACAAAACAGCATCCTGCAGAGAGAGAAGGGGGGGGAAATGTTTTGAATTTAATAACAGAACAATCAGAATAACGCAACATTAAACACAAGTGCTGTTTCAAGACAAGGAATGGAATCACTATTAACTGTTGTACATACAGTACACATACTGCACAGCATGCTAGGTGCCTATACAGCACACGCACAGAATTTGCAGTGAGAGTAGGCTATGGGCAAGATAAGGAGATGGGCTGATGGATCAGGGTCATAGTTGACACTCATGACTGTACAGTACTGCCACAGAGAGCAGAGCAGGAGACCAAGAGGCTATCTGTCTGTCAGGGTCACTGAGGTGTGGCAGAGAAAGGCTACAGTGAGGCTATGAGTAGCAGGCAGCCACTGTACTGACAAAAGTATTGAATGGTTCTCTGTTACATAAGTGTGCATACACACATAGGCAATACATCCACAGACACGATAAGAATGGGAGAGGGAAGGAGAGAGCAAGCAAGCAATAGAACAAGAGAGGGCGATGTGGAGGGGTAAGAGAGGAGACAAAAAAAGAAGAAAAAAAATACTCTCATCCTTCAGTCCCAGCAGACCGCCAGTGGCGTTCCAGCCTGTCAGTTTCTCTAGGCTGGCAGAGAACACAAAACACACACAGAAGTGGAGAGCGAGCGAGCGAGCGAGCGAGCACACACACACACAGGGAAGTAGAGTACTGCAGCGTCTCTGACCTACATAGTGTTGTATTGCTGCTGCTTACTGTAGAACTCCCTCTCAGGCTGTGCCGTGCCGTGTCGTGCGTGTGAGTTATAATGCTACTGTGGAGTGGAGTGGAGCTCCCCCTCTCTCTCAAGCCTCAACTGGGAGCTGCGATATGGTAATATGCATCGAGCTGCTCCGTTCTCATCTCTAAGAGGCTGCTTCAGTGTTTCCCCTATATTTATTTAGCAGCGGTGGCATATGAAGATAAGTTTTATATACAGAACCAGTCAAAAGTCTGGACACCTACTCATTCCAGGATTTTTCTTGGTTTTTACTATTTTCTACATTGTAGAATAATAGTGAGACATCGAATCTATGAAATACCACATATATGGAATCATGTAGTAACCAACAAACTGCTACACAAATCAAAATATGTATTATATTTGAGATTCTTCAAAGTAGCCACAGCTTTGCACACTCTTGCAATTCTCTCAACCAGCTTCATGAGGTAGTCACATGGAATGCATTTTCAATTAACAGGTGTTCCTTGTTAAAAGTTAATTTGTGGAATGTCTTTCCTTCTTAATGCATTTGAGCCAATAAGTTGTGTTGTGACATGTTAGGGTTGGTATACAGAAGATAGTCCTATTTGGTAAAAGACCAAGTCCATATTATGGCAAGAACAGCTCAAATAAGCAAAGAGAAAGGACAGTCCATCATTACTTTAAGATATGAAGGTCAGTCAACACAGAAAATTTCAAGAAGTGCATCAAGCGCTATGATGAAACTGGCTCTCATGAGGACCGCCTCTGGAAGACCCAGAGTTACTTCTGCTGCACTGGAAGTTCATTAAAGTTACCAGCCACAGAAATTGCAGCCCAAATAAATGCTTCACAGAGTTCAAGTAACAGACACTTCAACATCAACTGTTCAGAGGAGACTGTGTGAATCAGGCCTTCATGGTCGAATTGCTGCAAAGAAACCACTACTAAAGGACACCAATAAGAAGGGCCAAGAAACATGGCCAATTGACATTAGACCGGTAGAGTGTGCAAAGCGGTCAAGGCAAAGGATGACTATTTGAAGAATCTCAAATATTTAACACCTTTTGGTTACTGCATGATTCCATGTGTTATTTCATTGTAGAATAATAGTGGACATCAGCTATGTAGAAAATAGTAAAAATAAAGATAAACCCTGAAACGAGTAGGTGCTCTAAAACTTTTGACCGGTAGTGTGTGAGTGTGTGTCTGTATATACACTACCGTTCAAAAGTTTAGGGTCAGTTAGACATTTCCTTGTTTTTTAAAGAAAAGGAACATTTTTGTTCATTAACATCAAATTGATCAGAAATACAGTGTAGACATTGTTAATGTTGTGAATGACTATTTTAGCTGGAAACGGCTGATTTTTAACGGAATATCTACATAGGCGTACAGAGGCCCATTATCAGCAAACATCACTCCTGTGTTCCAATGGCACGTTGTTAGCTACTTTGAGAACTAACAATTGCCCAAATTAAAAACTAGACAGGGAGAATCAAAAATTCCATAAATTAAATGGCATGGGGCTCCCATTGATTTCGTTATAATGGTTGAGTCACTGAGATGGCAAAATACATGGCAAAATGTGTAGAATTGCAGCTACATTTTGTCATGGGCCACCCCCCACGCTAACTTTGCCACCACTGCAGAGTTGCACCACCTTTCCTCTCTGTGTCGCTCTCTCTCCCTCTCCGCTGTTCAGTGCTACCCCCTAGCACTCTGCTGACGCTAAATAAACCATGAATCTTTCTCGCTCTTTCACCGTCTTCCCTCCGCTCTCTCACTGTGCTTCCCCTCCCTGCTGCATAGAGGCTAAATAATCCATAGGGCTAAGAGCTAAGCATGATGGTTATCGTGTATTTATACCCTGCAGTCAGATACCCTGGCATCATCATGACCTAAAAAAAACAACGCTACAAATTTGACCATTCTCAAAATAGATAGGGGCGAGAACAAACAGACCCAAATTGAAGTGGGGATTTAAAATGGATTGATTCCAACAGAATCAGGAGGACTCATACAAAAGCAAGATGGATGACACAAAGAGGAGGGGGAAACGGCATTGAGGGGTGTATTATCGACTTACACACTGTGCTGTATATTAGGCTTCGGCAGTATATCGTATATACCGTATACCGGGATATTTGGAAATAGCCAAAGGGGGGTTTTTCAATACATTTTCAAATTGGTAGTTAGTTACTTTTTAAGTAAATACCTGCAGTCAACTTGTGCAATACGTAAGGGGATAAAGATTGCGTTCTTCATTTTCGCCTGTCAAAATTATTTTACATTATGAAGCTTACCGTAGTTCCCCAGAACAGTGTAGCCAGTAACGTGTTTGTTTGTAAATAGCACAACGGGAGAAAGTGGGAGCAGGTGAGTCCAGCAGTGTATTGTCAGGGTCACGTTTTAGATTCAAGTGTTTTTTTGCTTCAATAGAGTGATCAGGGACATGCAACTAGTTTTCCTTCACAGAAAATACATTAATGAAACACATTCGGCAGAAAATAGCTTCATTTTCATTAGATGACAACAGAAGAGAAAAGCTATTTGGCTGGCAGCAACACAAGTAAACGAGCGTACAATGAAAGAGCAAAGCTATTTGGCTGGCAGCAACACAAGTTAATGAGCGTACAATGAAAGAGCAAAGCCTTCTTGGCAAAAACAATGCATGGCCATCATATTTCTAATGTTTATCATAGAAAAAAATTGTAGCTGGCTACATTTCCTTATGTTTTGCTTTGGCTGGCTACAGCGAGAAAAGTAGTTACACATCAGTCAGAGAGCCGGAGAAGATGGCTGCCATTTTATGTGCTCTTAACCAACCTTTCTATTTAGTTTTTTTTTCACTTTGTTTGTTACTTATTTTGCACATAATGTTGCTGCTACCATCTCTTATGACCGAAATTAGCTTCTGGAAATCAGAACAGCGATTACTCACCTTGAACTGGACGAAGAATTTCTCTTTAATGAGTGGGACTAAAGGGATTTACTCCTGACAGCCGAACAGGCCCTCATCTTTTCATTCTCTTTCTCCTGCGAATGACAGGGATATCGCGGAAGGAGATCGGGGTGCCTTGTGAGGATCCGCCGACGAGTGGCTAATCTGCCGTTGCCATCGGTACTATTGGCCAACGTACATTCGGATAATAAATTGGACAAACTAAAAGCACGTATATCCTACCAACGGGACACTAAAAACTGAAATATCTTGTTTCACCGAGTCGTGGCTGAACGTGAATAAACATACAGCTGGCGGGTTATACACTGTATCGGCAGGATAGAACAGCAGCTTCTGGTAAGACAAGGGGATGTCTATGTGTATTTGTAAACAGCTGGTGCACGATATCTAAGGAAGTCTCGAAGGTTTTGCTTGCCTGAGGTAGAGAATCTCATGACAAGCTGTAGACCACACTATCTACCTAGAGAATTTCTGTATTTTTCGTAGCTGTCTACATACCATATCTACATACATATTGATGCCGGCACTAAGACTACACTCAATGAGCTGTATATCACCATAAGCAAACAGGGAAACGCTCATCCAGAGGCGGCGCTCCTAGTGGCCGGGGACTTTAATGAAGGGAAATTAAAATCAGTTTTACCAAATTTCTTCCAGCATGTTAAATGTGCAACCAGAAGGGGGAAAAAACAACAACTGTAGACTACCTTTACTTCACACACATAGACACGTACAAAGCTCTCTCTCCCTCGCCCTCCATTTGGCAAATATGGCCATAATTCTATCCTCCTGATTCCTGGTTACAAGCAAAAATTTAAGCAGGAAGCACCAGTGACTAGATCAATAAAAAAAAGTAGTCAGATGAAGCAGATGCTAAACTACAGGACTGTTTTGCTAGCACAGACTGGAATATGTTCTGGGATTCTTCCAATGCCATTGAGGAGTACACCACACCAGTCACTGGCTTCATCAATAAGTGCATCGATGACGCCATCCCCACAGTGACCGTACGTACATACTAGAGGTCGGCCGATTAAATCGGATTGGCCGATTAATTCGGGCCGATTTTCAAGTTTTCATAACAATCGGAAATCGGTATTTTTGGGCACCGGAAAAAAATATGTGTATACCTTTATTTAACTAGGCAAGTCAGTTAAGAACACATTCTTATTTTCAATGACGGCCTAGGAACAGTGGGTTAACTGCATCGTTCAGGGGCAGAACGACAGATTTTCACCTTGTCAGCTCGGGGGATTCAATCTTGCAACCTTACAGTTAACTAGTCCAACGCAATAACGACCTGCCTCTCTCTCTCGTTGCACTCCAGGAGACTGCCTGTTACGCGAAAGCAGTAAGCCAAGGTAAGTTGCTAGCTAGCATTAAACTTATCTTATAAAAAACAATCATAATCACTAGTTTACTACACATGGTTGATGATATTACTAGATATTATCTAGCGTGTCCTGCGTTGCATATAATCTGAATGAGCATACAAGCATACAAGTATCTAAGTATCTGACTGAGCGGTGGTAGGCACTTTCGTGCGTTTTGCCAGCAGCTTTTCGTTGTGCGTCAAGGCATTGCGCTGTTTATGACTTCAAGCCTATCAACTCCCGAGATTAGGCTGGTGTAACCGAAGTGAAATGGCTAGCTAGTTAGCGAGCGCTAATAGCTTTTCAAACGTCACTTGCTCTGAGCCTTCTAGTAGTTGTTCCCCTTGCTCTGCATGGGTAATGCTGCTTCGATGGTGGCTGTTGTTGTTGTGTTGCTGGTTCGAGCCCAGGGAGGAGCGAGGAGAGGGACGGAAGCTATACTGTTACACTGGCAATACTAAAGTGCCTATAAGAATATCCAATTGTCAAAGGTTAATGAAATACAAATGGCATAGAGGGAAATAGTCCTATAATTCCTATAATAACGTTTTACCTGGGAATATTGAAGACTCAAGCTTTCATATGTTCTCATGTTCTGAGCAAGGAACTGAAACGTTAAATTTCTTACATAGCACATATTGCACTTTTACTTTCTTCTCTAATACTTTGTTTTTGCATTATTTAAACCAAATTGAACATGTTTCATTATTTACTTGAGGCTACATTGATTTTATTGATGTATTATATTAAGTTAAAATAAGTGTTCATTCAGTATTGTTGTAATTGTCATTATTACAAATAAATGTATAAAAAATAAAATAATAATAAATAAACACATTTAAAAAAAATCTGGCATCGGCTTTTTGGGTCATCCAATAATCGGTATCGGCGTTGAAAAATCCTAACTCGGTCGACCTCTAGTACATACCCCAATCAGAAGCCATGGTTTACAGGCAACACCCGCACTGGGATAAAGGGTAGAGCCGCCACTTTTAATTAAGGAGCAGGACACGAACCCGGAAGCTTATAAGAAATCCTGCTATGCCCTCTGACAAACCATCAAACAGGCAAACCGTCAATACAGGACTAAGATCGAAACGTACTACACCAGCTCCGACGCTCGTATGATGTGTCAAGACTTGCAAACTATTACAGACTACAAAAGGGAAGCACAGCCGAGAGCTGCCCAGTGACACAACGAGCTAAATTATTTCTATGCTTGCTTTGAGGCAAGTAACACTGAAACGTGCATGAAAGAACCAGCTGTTCCAGACGACATTCCATAAGCAAAGAGCGTAACAGGAAAAGGCAGCCATACCCAACTCTCTGGAGATCGCATGGGCCTCAGGTGTAATCCATGCTTGAGACCTGGTTTTAGGAATTCTAATTCTAATGTTGATGAGTGATGATAAATAAGGTAGATTATTCAGACATGCTTTGTAGACAAACACGAGAGCATGTTGTTCTTGTCTCATGGACAGCAAAGTCCAACCCACATGTTGATATAAAAACAGTGGTGAGTTATGTAGCTAGCACCCGTAATAAACCTAAGTGCGCAATGATAAGTAGCATCCAGCGGTTTACGTGTGGATGCCGTAGCATGCGGGTAGATAATATCCGCATAATCTATAACAGACATAAAAGTAGCTTGCATAATTTGTCTTCTATTTGTAGAGGACAAACATGTCCTGTTTCTATGGAGGAAGCATAGCTTGATTTTTACCTTGACTAACCGGTGCACATTGACTCTGTACCGGTACCCCCTGTATATAGCCTCACTATTGTTATTTTACTGCTGCTATTGGTTACTTTTATCTCTTATTTAGATTATTTTTTTAAGGTATTTTACTTAAAACTGCATTGTTGATTGAGTAAGCATTTCACTGTAAGGGCTGTTGTATTCGGCGAATGTGACAAATGAAAATGGATTTTTTTTTTTAAATTTCACCTTTATTTAACCAGGTAGGCCAGTTGAGAACAAGTTCTCATTTGCAACTGCGACCTGGCCAAGATAAAGCATAGCAGTGTGAGCAGACAACAGAGTTACACATGGAATAAACAATTAACAAGTCAATAACACAGTAGAAAACAAAGGGGGGAGTCTATATACAATGTGTGCAAAAGGCATGAGGAGGTAGGCGAATAATTACAATTTTGCAGATTAACACTGGAGTGATAAATGATCAGATGGTCATGTACAGGTAGAGATATTGGTGTGCAAAAGAGCAAGTAAATAAATAAAAACAGTATGGGGATGAGGTAGGTGAAAATGGGTGGGCTATTTACCAATAGACTATGTACAGCAGCATCGATCGGTTAGCTGCTCAGATAGCTGATGTTTGAAGTTGGTGAGGGAGATAAAAGTCTCCAACTTCAGCGATTTTTGCAATTCGTTCCAGTCACAGGCAGCAGAGTACTGGAACGAAAGGCGGCCAAATGAGGTGTTGGCTTTAGGGATGATCAGTGAGATACACCTGCTGGAGCGCGTGCTACGGATGGGTGTTGCCATCGTGACCAGTGAACTGAGATAAGGCGGAGCTTTACCTAGCATGGACTTGTAGATGACCTGGAGCCAGTGGGTCTGGCGACGAATATGTAATGAGGGCCAGCCGACTAGAGCATACAGGTCGCAGTGGTGGGTGGTATAAGGTGCTTTAGTGACAAAACGGATGGCACTGTGATAGACTGCATCCAGTTTGCTGAGTAGAGTGTTGGAAGCCATTTTGTAGATGACATCGCCGAAGTCGAGGATCGGAAGGATAGTCAGTTTTACTAGGGTAAGCTTGGCGGCGTGAGTGAAGGAAGCTTTGTTGCGGAATAGAAAGCCGACTCTTGATTTGATTTTCGATTGGAGATGTTTGATATGAGTCTGGAAGGAGAGTTTGCAGTCTAGCCAGACACCTAGGTACTTATAGATGTCCACATATTCAAGGTCGGAACCATCCAGGGTGGTGATGCTAGTCGGGCATGCGGGTGCGGGCAGCGATCGGTTGAAAAGCATGCATTTGGTTTTACTAGCGTTTAAGAGCAGTTGGAGGCCACGGAAGGAGTGTTGTATGGCATTGAAGCTTGTTTGGAGGTTAGATAGCACAGTGTCCAATGACGGGCCGAAAGTATATAGAATGGTGTCGTCTGCGTAGAGGTGGATCAGGGAATCGCCCGCAGCAAGAGCAACATCATTGATATATACAGAGAAAAGAGTCGGCCCGAGAATTGAACCCTGTGGCACCCCATAGAGACTGCCAGAGGACCGGACAGCATGCCCTCCGATTTGACACACTGAACTCTGTCTGCAAAGTAATTGGTGAACCAGGCAAGGCGGTCATCCGAAAAACCGAGGCTACTGAGTCTGCCGATAAGAATATGGTGATTGACAGAGTCGAAAGCCTTGGCAAGGTCAATGAAGACGGCTGCACAGTACTGTCTTTTATCGATGGCGGTTATGATATCGTTTAGTACCTTGAGTGTTGCTGAGGTGCTGAGGTGCACCCGTGACCGGCTCGGAAACCAGTCTGCTGATACGATTGCCCATTAGTCTGATGCGGAACAGAAATTACAATAAGAAACATTTTACATCTGAATTAACTTAACCCCTAAGTTTAACTTGCTAGTTATCTAAGTAAGTGGCTAAATCAATAAGGAGACGGGGCATCATATAGTGTTAGTTTTCTGCTGTGTTTGAGAAGTCACAGCCCTTTGGATGAGTTATTTCTAGAGCTGCCACCACCTTGATTTTCTTGTGTTTTTCCTCCTCTCCATTGTCAGTCTGTCTTCTCCTCTACACTCTTCTTTGAGCAGAGCAGGCAGGTCCGTTGCTCTAGCGACTCCAGACTCCACACAGACACAGCGTGTAGCCTACACATGCTGCTCCAGAGCCAGTACTGTTCTTCCTTCACAGAAGCATGCGTCAAAACTTTGTTCATTTACACAATGTCTCTCATTCAAATTTGCTTGTAAATGTCCAAACTCGCCAAAAATGACATTCGGTAGCAACTACACACACCTTTATGAGCTGGATTGCCTGTCTTTAAAATTAATTTATTTTCATTGGCGCTTGTTAGCATACTTAGCTAGCAGCCTACATTGAAATTAGCTATCACTTGTGCTAATTTTGTTATCATTCAGGTAAACACTACACAATTGGCTTGTTTTTGAGGTTTTTGGCATTGCCTTGTGTACTAAGCCGGTAGTACGGTATATCCCGTATGAGAGAAGGACAGTATGGTGATATGAAAATGTGGATACCGCCTCAACCCTACTCTATATTAAACAGCACTCAGGAGACACTGGTCTAAGTACACAGAAGACTGTTTTTGACAGACGCCTGGGTATACATGTACTTACAAGTTTATACAGAGGTCTAATAAGCAGATGAATTCTCATTTCAATGGGGGGTAGGGGTGGTTCAATTTCAATGCAGTCTCTTGCTTAGAACAGTGCAGTGTAATATCACCACAGCTCATAGGTACAAAGTTGGGAACATACCTGAGCAAATTCCAATGACAACTCTCCAGCCTGCAACTGTGAGATTAGGCCTAGCTCCCCCCTCCATTCATCCCTTCCTCCCTCCCTCCCAGCTCTGAGCACTGGCAGTAACAGATAGACCAGACAAAGTACCAACATCAAAGAGAGGGTTCCACAATCCACATCAAAACCACCAGTTGAGAGGATTAAGGCTTTCAAACCTTATTGAATCCCTCACATCAGGTTTGAGACAGTGAATTAAATAATGGGAATACGCCTGGCCGCCATAAAACATATTTTCACTTCACATCAAAGACCATATTTACATGTGGTTAATTCCAGAGGGCTGGGCACTTTCAGTGGCATGCACTCGCACCCCACACAGTCGCAGAAGCTTTCAGAACTGCAGGCTTCTACTTGGCCGTCTCGGCTAATTGCGAGCCTAAACAGAACCGCTCGACTCGAGCACTCAAAAGGTGAGTGTGTCGATGGACGTCTTAATGGAAAATTGCAGGCAAATAAAACTCCTTCCTCCCGTCTTTCCCTTGCTCACTCACTTCTTTACACATCTCTTAACCACCCGAGGAAATAAAATATGTTTTCCATAATGGACAGGAGTAAGAAGGGTTGCTATTTGGTATAACCCTGAAAACATAACAGAAATTTCTATTATGTTCAAAGTAATAGACTCAGGAATATAGCGCGCACACACAAACAGCCTACTACGCCTGTTAACACCGACATTGAGTGACAGCACTGTGTGTGTGTGTGTGTGGTGAGCCACATGCTGTGTGTTGTATTGAAGTGACCTCTTGGCTATTCTTTATTGCTGTCATAAAGCAAAGTGAGTTTGCATGAGCGTGTGAGTTATGACAGCCCCTACACCTCTGTTTCCATCTTCTCTTTGGCTTCTAGGGCCTAGGCTATTGTAATGTTATTTCTGCTGCTATAGAAAGGGCTTTATTAAAGACATTTAAAATTGATTTACCTTTGCTTTGGGGGGGTGTGGCAGTGCGATCTCGGAGGATGTTGATCTGGTGCACGGCCCCGTAGGGCTCAAACAGCTCCTTGAGCTCGGTTTCCGTCCAGGAGCGGGGGATCTGGCCAACGAACATCTTGATGGAGTCATGGTCAGGGGTATCCAGGTTCTCCATAGAACCATTCATCCTGCTGCTGTTGCTGCCGTTGCTGTGGGGGAGAGGTGGAGAGGGAAGAAGGATTTAGTACAATATTTTGTTTAGGATCATTTAGTACCAGGGCCTACCATCTTATTGCTAGCTTTTTGGTGGCGCAGCTGGCTAAGGTGTTTCAAGAGGGCGGTCACGTGTGTTTGCAAAGACAGAGGACGCAAGAAACAGTTTCAGTGCGAGCAGGTGAGCAAGGAAGCTATACTGTTGAGCAGCAGAGTGTTGGCAGTTACACGTACAAAAAAAAAAACTCTGGTTGCACCATGGTATTGGTAGAAAATGTTCTAACATGGCACTAACATCTCCTAGCGATGGGCTAGTTTTTCACAAAAACCTGTACCATAGAACTACCATAGAACACAACTGTAGCCAATCTTGGCTGACGGATGACACACTGTTCTGCAATGAAGCCTCAACAGCTTTCTCTAGGGTAATACCATGGTGTAGCCCAAGGACAGCTATAGTTTTCATTCTCCTCTGGGTACATTGACTTCAATACAAAACCTAGGAGGCTCATGGTTCTCAAACCCTTCCATAGACTTACAGTAATTATGACAACTTCCAGAGGATGTCCTCGAACTTATCAGAGCTCTTGCAGCATGAACTAGTCCACCCAATCAAAAAGAAATCTGAGAATGAATTTAGAACAGCTGGGTGAATTGAATTTGAATACCTTATCCAATATGCTTTAAAATAAAGAAAGAAAAATGGTCCTCCCTAATCTTAAAATGGCACCAACTGCCACTGGTATATACCGTATACCGGGGTATTTGGAAATAGCCGCGGGATGGTTTTTCAATACCGTTGAAATTATTTAACATTTTTAAATACATTTTTTATATTTGTAGTTACTTTTTAAATAAATATCTGCAGTCAACTTGTACAATATGTTAGGAGATAAAGCAGATAGCGTTTTTCACATTATGAAGCTTACAATAGTTCCCAGGAACAGTGTAGCCAGTCACGTGTGTGTTTGTAAATAGCACAACGGGAGAAAGTGGGAGCAGGTGAGTCCAGCAGTGTATTGTCAGGGTCATGTTTTAGATTTAAAAGTCAAGTGTTTTTTTGCTTCAATAGAGTGATCAGGGACATGCAACTAGTTTTTTCTTCGCCGAAAATACATTAATGCAACACATTCGACAGAAAACAGTTTCATTTTCATCAGATGACAACAGATGAGCAAAGCTATTTGGCTGGTAGCAACACAAGTAAACGAGCGTATAATGAAAGAGCAAAGCCTTCTTGGCAAAAACAATGCATGGCCATCATATTTCTAATGTTTATCATAGAAAGAATATAGCCAGCTACATTCCTTATGTTTTGCTTCGAAGAACATCTTGCATTTTACCTGAGAAATGTAGGCTGGCTACACCGAAAAGTACAGGCGAAAAGTCAGAGCGCTGTCTGATGATAGAATGCCCACTTGTGATTTTTCAGAGTGGAGAAGTGTAACAGAAGCACAAAATTAGATTAATTTTTTTCTGCCGAGCAGAAATATTAAGAAACATTTTAGATCTGCGTTTACAAAACGCAGCAAGATATTTCTTAAGTGCTTTATCTTTATTTTCTGCGTGAAAAACACCAAAAACTATATTCGGTTGCTCATACCTTTACATGTATAATTTTATGAGCTGTGTCGCCTGTCTTTGCAATTTGTATATTTTGTTTGCACTTGTTAGCATATTTAGCTAGCAGCCTCCATGAACATTCACTATTACTTGTGCTAATTTTGTTAGCAGTCTGGTCTGGTAATAGATGACCAATGGGCTTTTTAGATTTTTTTGGGAGCCCTCGTGTACTAAGCTAGTATTACCATAAATCCCAGCATGCGAGAAGGATGGTATGACGATGAAACTCTGGATACCGGCCAACCCCCATTTGTATCATTGAATCAAGGCTAAATGTACTAGTGTTTGTAAAAGTGTCCGGTTTTCAGTCAGTGTGAATTGAGTTAGGTCATTGGCTCCTCCCAAAAATTGGAGTTGATTAGTACCAGGTGTATTAATGTGAGTGGGAGAGAGGCAGTGGCTAGTTAGACAAGGATGAGATGCGTTTGTATTGTTTCAACAGTAGTCAGGGATTTTTTGCAATTGTGATCCTTGGGCAGGCTGCCAAAATGTTTTTTTTTTTGGGTCCCCCAAAGTACAAACAGCGTAAAAAACTAAATTTTTTAGGATGAAATATATATATATATTTTAAAGTCACCGCCAAGATGGGGTCCAATAAAATTCTCAAACAAGCCGGCAGTGCTCATTGCCACGCCCACCACCCAAGCCCATTTTTGATCCAGAATAAGCCCCGGTTGTGTACGTTTAATCCATGTTTTAGCCTTTCAGGGGATTCTTTTTGTACCTGATGAGTCTTTTTTTTGTATTTCATTCACCAGCCAACAAACAATGCAATAGTACTTTGACTACCGCTGTTTTAAAACAAACAATTTAGAGAGACAGTAACACAAGAGCCACACATACAGCTCTCTCTCTACCCCTCAGTGGGTCAGCACCATGCTGCATGGCCAGGCCCTGAGAGGGGATCAGCATTCTCAGGGTGATTTAAGTTAGGGCCAGCCTTAAAGGGACTGATGGAGTGTCCGCAGGCCAGACCACTGAGGCCAGGCAACGTACCACAAAGTCTACCACACAGACCATCAGAAGCCTCAGACGCCCACTGAGCCAGAAAAGCAAATATGCAGCAGGCCAGACCAGGCAGGCAGCATAGCGTAAGTATCACACTGTGCCCACTGCCTAGACCACTACACACTAGAAGTCTCTGTCAGCACATGCCCACACTGAGGCTGAAGGGGCAGCCTCTTACAAGCGCTGACCATACATACACCCCCCCCATACATAAGTGATTTCAATGGGTCTTTCTCCATTCTGATTAATTGTTCTATACTGTTCAAACTTCAAACCCCCCAAAAAATGTCTACACTTTCATAAATCTCTGCATTTCCTGCACTCATTTGAGATCCTTTATACACTGTCAAGTACGGCTGCACGATATGGGCAAAAACAAATCTAGGCCATATTTTTTAACCAAATGTTGCAATTGTGATTTAGAGCAAAACATTTGGATAAACTGTTGGAATCATGGAAATAGAATGATTATTCAAATTCTATATAAGAGTGGGCACTTTGAATACAGTGTTGTTTGACAACGAATGTAAATGCCACGGAGGAGTTATTTTGACAGGGTAGGAAAAAGGGGAATACCTAGTCAGTTGTACAACTGAATGCATTCAACTGAATCAGAGAGGTGCGGAGGAGGGCTGCCTTAAAATCGACATCCACGTCATCGTTGCCTGGGGAACAGTGGGTTAACTGCCTTGCTCAGGGGCAGAACAACATATTTTTTACCTTGTCAGCTCAGGGATTCGATCCAGCAACTTTTACTGGCCCAACGCTCTACCCACTAAGCTACCTGCCACCCCAAAGTGTTGGTCAGTGTTTCCAGGGTACCCTATAATCTTTGGCTACATTAAATGTTTTCTCTTTAGGTACTTCATGTAGCCAACATACTCATGCTTCATCTATTCCTCTTTGATTTAGAATATACTGTTGCACAAACAACATGCTGATTTAGGTCTACACCATAATTGGTATGAGGCTGTATAGCTAGCTACGTTTGCTCCGACTAGGTACATTTATTAGCTAGCTAGCGATTAGCATTAGCAGCTAACGCGATTTAGCCACAACTTGCTAAGAAAAGACAAAACTAGCGGGTTGCAGATAAGAAAAACAAATAGTGTAATAATAGAACACTTGTGGATTTATATTAACTTCTTGGATATAGGGGGCGCTCTTTTAATCTATGGATAAAAAACGTTCCCGTTTTAAACAAGATATTTTGTCACGAAAAGATGCTCGACTATGCATATAATTGACAGCTTTGGAAAGAAAACACTGACGTTACCAAAACTGCAAAGATATTGTCTGTGAGTGCCACAGAACTAATGCTACAGGTGAAACCAAGATGAAATTTCATACAGGAAGTGCCCCAGATTTTGAATGCGCTGTGTTCCAATGTCTCCTTATATGGCTGTGTAAGGGTCACGAATGAGCTTAGACTTTCTGTCGTTTCCCCAAGGTGTCGACAGCATTGTGACGTATTTGTAGGCATATCATTGGAAGATTGACCTTAAGAGACTACATCTACCAGGTGGCCGCTTGGTGTCCTCCGTTGCAATTATTGCGTAATCTCCAGCTGCGTGTATTATTCGTTTGCTTCGAGGAGAAACACAGCTGCCACGAATGATTTATCATCGAATAGATATGTGAAAAACACCTTGAGGATTGATTCTAAACAACGTTTGCCAAGTTTCGGTCGATATTATGGAGTTAATTTGGTAAAAGGTTTGGCGTTGTAGAGACTGCATTTTCTGATTTTTTTCTTAGCCAAACGTGATGAACAAAACGGAGCGATTTCTCCTCCACAAATAAGCTTTTTGGAAAAAATGAACATTTGCTATCTAACTGAGAGTCTCCTCATTGAAAACATCCGAAGTTCTTCAAAGGTAAATTATTTTATTTGAATGCTTTTCTTGTTTTTGTGAAAATGTTGCCTGCTGAATGCTAGGCTTAATGCTATGCTAGCTATCAATACTCTTACACAAATGCTTGTGTAGCTATGGTTAAAAAGCATATTTTGAAAATCTGAGATGAGAGTGTTGTTAACAAAAGGCTAAGCTTGTGAGTGAATATATTTCTTTCATTTCATTTGCGATTTTCATGAATAGTTAACGTTGCGTTATGGTAATGCGCTTGAGGCTATAATTACACTCCCGGATACGGGATTGCTCGATGCTAGAGGTTAAGAAGCAAAGCGGGAAAAAGCATTGTCGTCGTCAATATTGTTGCATGATCATGTAGACTGAACGCAAGTGTATCATGGTCGAGCAACAACAAACACGATCCTTGAGTGACAGGGGGCGTGGCTAGGTCTGTCTGGAAAGTGGCATGGAGAGAGATGACTGAAGTAGTGGAGAAAACTATGAAAATGTACGTTAGAGTTCGACAGATTAATTGGGGCCAATTTCAAGTTCTCATAACAATCGGTAATCTGCATTTTTGGATACCGATTATGGCCAACTACATTGCATTCCACGAGGAGACTGCGTGGAAGGCTGACTACCTGTTACGTGAGTGCAGCAAGGAGTAAGTTGCTAGCTAGCATTAAACTGATCTTAGAAAAAACAATCTTAACATAATCACTAGTTAACTACACATGGTTGATGATATTACCCGTTTATCTAGCTTGTCCTGCGTTGCATATAATCGATGCGGCGCCTGTTAATTTAGCATCGAATCACAGCCTACTTCGCCAAACGGGTGATTTAACAAGCATATTCGCGTGGAAAAAAACACTGTCGTTGCACCAATGTGTACCTAACCATAAACATCAATGCCTTTCTTTAAAAAAATACACAAGTATATATTTTTAAACCTGCATATTTAGTTAATATTGCCTGCTAACTTGAATTTATTTTAACTAGGGAAATTGTGTCACTTCTCTTGCGTTCTCTGCAAGCACAGTCAGGGTATATGCAGTAGTTTGAACTGTGTGAAGACCATTTCTTCCTAACAAAGACAGTAATTAATTTGCCAGAATTGTACATAAATATGACAAAACATTGAAGGTTGTGCAATGTAACAGCAATATTTAGACTTAGGGATGCCACCCATTAGGTAAAATATGGAACGCTTCCGTATTTCACTGAAAGAATAAACGTTTTGTTTTCAAAATGATAGTTTCCAGATTTGCCCTATCATCGTATTTCTGTGTGTTATTATATTATAATTAAGTCTATGATTTGATATTTGATAGAGCAGTCTGACTGGGTGGTGGTAGGCAGCAGCAGGCTCGTAAGCATTCATTCAAACATCACTTTCCTGCATTTGCCAGCAGCTCTTCGCTGTGCTTCAAGCATTGCGCTGTTTATGACTTCAAGCCTATCAACTCCCGAGATTAGGCTGGCAGTACTATAGTGCCTATAAGAACATCCAATAGTCAAAGGTATATGAAATACAAATGGTATAGAGAGAAATAGTCCTATAATTCCTACAACCTAAAACTCCTTACTTGGGGATATTGAAGACTCGTGTTAAAAAGGAACCACCAGCTGTCATACGTTCTCATGTTCTGAGCAAGGAACTTAAACGTTACCTTTTTTACATGGCACATATAGCACTTTTACTTTCTTCTCCAACCCTTTGTTTTTGCATTATTTAAACCAAGTTGAACATGTTTCATTATTTATTTGAGACTTTATTGATGTGTTAGATTTTATTGATGAATTATATTAAGTTAAAATAAAAAAGTGTTCATTCAGTAATGTTGTAATTGTCATTATTACAAATATATATATATATATATTTTTTTGTCGTCCGATTAATCGGTATCGGCTTTTTTTGGTCCTCCAATAGTCGTTATCGGCGTTATCATAAATCATAAAATCGGTCGACCTCTAGTACTTTACACACGGCATATCACATTTAACAAACCAAACAGAAAAATAACATTATAGAAGGTAAAATAAAAACCCAACCCGGTCTGTGCATCAATACCGGTATATAGTAAAATAAGGTATACCGGCCAGCTCTAGTGTGTGTGTGTACATCCAATTGAGGACCCAAGGGACTCCTGGTGTGAGAAAGCTGGCAACTGGCACACAGACCTGGTGATTAGTTAATGGGATAGTAAGCAGAGGGACTGAGGGAGACAAAAACAGGGAAAGAGTGACTAGGTTAAATAAAGGGACAGAGAGCGTTACAAGTATACAGACCTTTGGACACGAGCCATCCATCTCTTACACATAGAGCCCAAACGCTCGGCCGAGACACCAAGTGACGACCTAAACGACATTCTGACTCCTCACTGTCGGTCCTCTGGAAAGCCAACTCTTAAAAAGACCCAGATCCTACACACTTCACAAATAACTCTTCAGGGGAAAATGGAAGAAAAAAATAACTTTACTACTGGAGCCAATACATCCAAAACGACAATTTAAAGCTCACAAAGCCAAGGGGCGACTTCACTGCCCCTCACCAACAACCGACAGATATCTGTACAGGATCCACTCAGCAGCAAGGCCTCGGCACAGCAGTGTAGTGGTCAGTCAGCACTAACCAGAAGATAGCAATCCTAAACACAGTGAAGCAGGGAGGTACTGCACTATCTGAAATTGTCCAATAAGAAAAGCTCCCTTTCTATTGTTGTTGCAAAATGCTTTACCCTCTTAACACCGCTCTAAAATGCTGGGAGTTGGCAGAGAGAGGATTGTAGCCCATCACCCTCCTCAGGCGCTGGTCTAGCTTGGCGATGGAACAGGGAGTAACCTACCAGCTTCCAACATCAGCACTTAGAAATACAATCACTAGAATAGGCTAACCCCTTTATACAGTAATCCTACTGTGATGGTGCCCAATCTATGAATTCTCTCTATGCTATCCTGAGCGCAGCAACAGCGGAAACAATTGCATATTGTTCGGATGCTGGAGAGAACACTATTCACCGATAGATCCCCTATACAGTAACAATGGGCCTGTGGTGAGTCAGAGGGACGCTTTGTAATCCTCCCATCCAATGCTACGTCTCACTAAACCACCGCAACGGGCATTGTGGTGTGTGACACCATTTATCTAGTTGCCAGATCCAGGCAGCCTTTCTCTGACGCCATTTTGCTGAGTGCTTTGCCTGCCCTCTCATACATCTAAAATCTCAGACACAGCTGCCTGTCACATAATTAGGTCTGTCCCCGACTAAAACAAAACAAAACAAAACGTGGTTGACCGAAAGTAGTCTGTTCTTTTGACCAACCGATTGGTTGAAATTTTAAAACTAGTATTTTTCCATATTATTTATACATGTGTGTGAGTGAGTGAGAGAGCTCCTTTCTGCCGTTACGCTCCTGAAGTTGCCTTGTAATAGGCTACACAAGGAGTCAGCCAACTTTCATGTGGAATGCCAATTTATTTTTGTGGAACAGTTTCATTTCATTTAGAATAACTTCTCCATATCTCAAAATCATTGTCATGTAGTTAATCAAAATGCTATCCAAATCTAAAATGAAAAACCTAAAAAGTAACTTCTATTGCCATCTATGTAAAAATAGCAAACAAATAAAAACATTACAGCCTGCAGGTAAAAAATATCCAGATGAAAATAAATATCCTATAAATCACATTGGCTACGCATGGCCTGTCTGCAACCAACTTGAAACATTTGATCAACAATTAACTTGGGTCCTGCCTGAAGCTCCTTGCAACATTGCCCATTTGGGGATATAAAATATTCTGGGCCCTCCGTTTCCCGCTACAGCTGTAGGCTATTTGCACAGGGGATATGAAGTAATCAGGTAGGCCTATTTTATGATGTTTCCACTGGATCAGAGCATGATATATTTTTCCCTTTCACGCTGAGTGGTTATGAAAGGGAGAGAGCTGGAAAGATTTCTCAAATAAATTGGAATTGTCATTCTCAATAGATGTAAAAACATGCTGCTTGCTGTTTATTTTGAAGAAAACATTACTCTGAGAAGCTCCACAGCTCATTAGTGGTGGTACATTAAGCCAATCAGAAATACTATTAGATCCCCAAATGGGCAGGTTTATATAGCTTAACTTGCAAGCAGGCCAGATAGCCTATAGGCCTACATCTATGCGTAATCAGGTGCACGTCCTTACTCAACATCGACAGGAGCACTCCAAACAAATGACAATGAAAAAATAGACAAATCTCGTAAATGTAATTAAATAAATAAAAACAAAAATTCCCACAACTGTAGCTTAGTTTGTGCGCTCAAACTAAGCTGCACAATGTGTCCACTCACTCCTACATTGAGAATGGTAAAAAGACTGGAATAATGATATATTGAATGCATTAACAGACATTACAGTAAACAAACAAACATTGAAGATTAGAAATGAATGGGACATGTACAGTGGCTTGTGAAAGTATTCATCCCCCTTGGCATTTTTCCTATTTTGTTGCCTTTCAACCTGGAATTGGGGGGGTGAATTGATTTACACAACATGCCTTGATGTGCCAGGCTCGCATGCCAGGCTCATACGTATTAATTCAAACAGCACTTTCGTGCGTTTTGCCAGCAGCTCTTCGCAATGCTTCAAGCATTGAGCTGTTTATGACTTCAAGCCTATCAACTCCCGAGATTAGAATGGTGTAACCGATGTGAAATGGCTAGCTAGTTAGCGGGGTGCGCGCTAATAGCGTTTCAAATCGGTGACGTCATTCTCTCTTGAGACTTGGAGTAGTTGTTCCCCTTGTTCCCCGCGGATTTTGTGGGGCAATGGGTAACGATGCTTCGAGGGTGGCTGTTGTCGAGGTGTTCCTGGTTTGAGCCCAGGTAGGGGTGAGGAGAGGGACAGAAGCTATACTGTTACACTGGCAATACTAAAGTGCCTATAAGAACATCCAATAGTCAAAGGTATATGAAATGCAAATGGTATAGAGAGAAATAGTCCTATAATTCCTATAATAACTACAACCTAAAACTTATTACCTGGGAATATTGAAGACTCGTGTTAAAAGGGAACCACCATCGTTCCTGTTCTCATGTTCTGAGAAAGGAACTTAGAAACGTTAGCTTTTTTACATGGCACATATTGCACTTTTACTTTCTTCTCCAACACTTTGCTTTTGCATTATTTAAACTAAATTGAACATGTTTCATTATTTATTTGAGGCTAAATTGATTTTATTGATGTATTAAGTTAAAATAAGTGTGCATTCAGTATTGTTGCAATTGTCATTATTACAAATAAATAAAAATATTTTAAAAATCTGCATCAGCTCTTTTTGGTCCTCCAATAATCAGTATCGGCGTTGAAAAAATCATAATCGGTCAACCTCTAATCTCTAAGTCTAATATTGATGTTACATTGCACAACCTTAAAATGTTAAGCCATAATTATGTACAATTCTGGCAAATTAATTACGGTTTTTGCTAGGAAGAAATGGTCTTCACACAGTTCGCAATGAGCCAGGCGGACCAAACTGCTGCATATACCCCGACTCTGCTAGCAAGTTCATGTTAGCAGGCAATAGTAACTAAATATGCAGTTTTAAAAAATATATACGTGTGTATTGATTTTAAGAGGCATTGATGTTCATGGTTAGGTACACATTGGTGCAACAACAGTGCTTTTTTCACGAATGTGCTTGTTAAATCATCACCCGTTTGGCGAGGTAAGCTGTGATTCGATGATAAATTAACAAGCCCCGCATTGACTATATGCAACGCAGGACAAGCTATATAAACTAGCAATATCATTAACCATGTGTAGTTAACTAGTGATTATGTTAAGATTGTTTTTTCTAAGATAAGTTTAATGCTAGCTAGCAACTTACCTTGACTCCTTGCTGCACTCGCGGAGCAGGTAGTCAGCCAGCCACGCAGTCTCCTCGTGGAGTGCAATGTAATCGGCCATAATCGGCATCCAAAAATGGCAATTACCGATTGTTATAAAAACTTGAAATCAGCCCCAATTAATTGGCCATGCTGATTAAATCGGTCGACCTCTAATCAAAACGCAAACAATTCACACAATGAAGTTATTTAACAATTAATGTGCACAGATTTGCGGGAGAGCGCGCATTCTGGAGAGAGACGTGCATTGTGCAGCCGCACTCTCCTTCTTGGACTGTGCCATCCCCGTGGCCTCCGCAATGGATTAGTTCACTGGGATGGGCGCAAATAAGACAGGTGTCTCGTGTGCCATAACAAAATACAGATATCTGCTACTGCTCGACAAGAACAAAAAAGTCGCCCAGTCAAATAATTGGCGTCAGCTCAATACATAATACAATTCTCTTTAACTAGATGCATGTGGTGTGAATTGCTGAAACATAGTGATCCCAATGCTGAATAAACACTTCAACACTACCCAAGCTAGTATGGGTGGTCCCGAGAATCAAACAGTCAGTGCCAGTGGTCATTTGCCCAGCCACCACACCAAATGCAAGTTCCAATCCAAATGACTCAAACTTCTTCCTTTCTTTACTCCCCTTGGTTGGAAAGGGGTCCCACATGTTTAAGCCATAAACCGTCACTGGGGAGCTCACTCCAGTGGGGATTATTTCAAATTAAACTGGCTCCAGTTTGTCCAATAAGAAACACTCGTTTTCAAGTTGCAATTGTTTTTGCTAGTGTGCCCCAATAATTATGACCCAGACCAGAGAAAGTCAGTTAGGCCAGGAGGGCCTGTCGCTGTGATGTGGCAAGTGACCTGGCTCCAAGACACCTTGGAGCAGCTGACAGGTCCTGGAGCAGCTGACAGGTTCAAGTTGACATTAGCATAACTGCTGTTGCTCTTCCCACAAAATAACATGATTTACCGGGACCATATGCCTGGAGATTTGCTGTCGTCTGAGAGCAGAAGCATGTCAGCTGCACTGCTACACTTTTCCTAGTTGCTCCCATTATAGAGACTGTCACTGAGGCAGCACTGAGCCATCGATATCATATACGAGTATACATGTCGTCAGCCACCTTCTCAAAGCGTCACACGTTTGTTGGATTCTGTATGCATCCTAAATTAACGGCCAGTGAACACCTTTGACTTGGAATATATGGCTTTTACTTAGCTTGATTGGGATCATTTCAGGAATCACTTGACGCTCTACCTATAAAAAAAAAAGTCAACATTCATAGGCCCACACCATGTGATATAATCCAGTGCTGCTTTATGTGTTGGTTCGATTCATAGGTTGTGGTAAAGAAAGATTACCAATGTTAGTCAGGAAAGGCTCTCCCTCTTTGGGTAATAATTAGGCTTGGGAGGTATCCCGTACCTCCCATATACCGGGGAGTTTGAAATATACATTTTTGGTATTGAAAATAATAGTCTATGCCACTGCTTAGAACTAATTGAACTATGTAAGACGTGCCAAATAAATTATCTCCAGCTCAAGGTGCCAGCTATGCATTTTGTTTGCTAACCTGCTAGCTAAATGGCTAGGTTGCAAGAGAACGCTTCGTTACAGCAGAGACAATCAATCCCCTATGGTATAGGAACGGTATTTTTTAAATCTTTATTTAAGGTAAAGGCTAGTGGAGAACAAGTTCTTATTTACAACTGCGACCTGGCCAAGATAAAGCAAATCAGTGCGACAAACAATGCAGAGTTACACATGGAATAAACAAACATACAGTCAATAAAACAATAGAAAAAGTCTATATACAGTGTATGCAAATGAAGTAGGATAAGGGAGGTAAGGCAATAAATAGGCCATAGTGGCAAAATAATTACAATATAGCAATTAAACACTGGAGTGATAGATGTGCAGAAGATGAGTGTGCAAGTAGAGATACTGGGGTGCAAAGGAGCAAAATAAATAAAAGTATGGGGATGAGGTAGTTGGTTGGGCTATTTACAGATGGGCTATGTACAGGTCCAGTGATCTGTGAGCTGCTCTGACAGCTGGTGCTTAAAGCTGGTGAGGGAGATATGAGGCTCCAGCTTCAGTGATTTTTGCAGTTCGTTCCAGTCATTGGCAGCAGAGAACTGGAAGGAAAGGCAGCCAAAGGAAGAATTGTGTTTGGGTGTGACCAGTGAGATATACCTGCTGTAGCGTGTGCTGCGATGGTGACCAGTGAGCTGAGATAAGGTGGGGCTTTACCTAGCAGGTATGACTATCTGGATACCAGCCAAACTTAGTTATAGTTCATGCTCCTTTCCCCAGGAGGGCTCTTGCGCTCTCGTTTTATTTGGGGATGAAAAGTCGCAGTTTACATTGTGGAGTCGTGGACGAGCGCTTAACATTTCTGAGGAAGGGCAGACAAAAAAGCGAAACAGACATTTTCTGAGAATACCCAGACTATCCTGAATATTGTTACTTGTTCTTCAAGAAAGCCATAGTAATTTAAAATTCCACTGAGTGCTGCTTCGACATGACCAAGAGAAAAAAACATGTTGGAAGGGATCAGTTTGAGCAGGGCAAGGCACAGAAATCACTTATCTTGATCCATGAGTAGTTAGATTTGGGATGCAAGATGATTTGTAGATCAGTGATTCTGCCCAGTCCAACTGCAATGTAGCCTCGTCACTCTCAAACACAGAGAAAAGCTCTTCTTTATCCCCCCTAACATCAGACCGCTGTCAAGTGTATAAAGGGTCTCCATCTCGCTTCTGATTCTCTTTCCAACCTGACAAGTCAGACGGGAAGGACCCAGCCAGGTATTGATTGTCAGAGTGGATGAATAATTACTATCTCAGAATAGAAATACCACTCAACCAGAGATGCAGAAGCCACAGGGCTGTGTATTCTAGCCTCGGAGCAGAGGCATAGCAGTCTCTACATCACTCTCACTCCAGAAAAGGACCTGACAACACGCACCAAGGAAATAGCCATGTCTGTTTCTGGTGTGATGTCTGCAAGTCTGTCTGGCCTATGTTCTGTGATATCTGACCAATTTCCATAGGCAGGGCAGGCTGCACCTCGAGTCACTCCGGCTACGAGCACACACACAGTTCTGTGATATCTCATCTAATTTCCATACAAGGTGCTGCTGCCTGCTGGAGGACCATCACAGTTGTCTATAATCAGTACATCAGTGCTCTGATGAAGGCCCCATTAAGATGTTTCCATCCCAGCATGAACTCCAATTCTGCCTCAATATGGCCTAATTTTCATTGTTGCATTTCCCCTGATGAAGACAGACGTGTCCAATCATGCTGTGAATAGGGCTCCATGTGGACAAGAGGCAGCCAGGGCCTGATGACAAGACCCGCCCCATTAGCTCCATAATCATATGGAGTGTCCCTGGTGACGGTGGTTATGGATGAGGAGGGATGCAAATTAGGCTGAGTCAGGGTGTGAACGTAGCGTGCCCACCCACTCGGCCCAGAGTAGATGAAAACACGTTTTTGGTAATGAAATTTCACTTCCTTATGTTATGAAACACATTTTACCAAGACAAATATAATTTCTTCATGTTTTGAATCGTTCAGTGGTGTCTTTCTCTAAACATATCATTAACATTCAGCATCTTTAAAAAAAGTCGGATTTCGTAACCCAACACATCCGATAAGCACCGAGCTCTGTTGACAGAGCGGTGTCGCATCGAGTAAGCATCTTAAGGATTTTGCATGTTGTGGTGGTCTACAAAGTCGTTTTCTTCAAGTCGCAAAAAGTTGTTAAAATGTTAAAAGCTGTGAAAATAAAAAAAGCTTGCCATACGCTCAGTGCTCTGTTGACATTTCACAGAGTTATACTTGTTTTTGTGAGAAACTTTTTTTAAAAGAACAGGAATTCTTCATTAATATGACAATATCACATAATATAGATAACAAATATAGATAGAGATAACAAGTTCAACGGTGAGCCTGTCAGTTAGCCTTAATTCTTGCACAGCTTTTCCATTTTTTTCCTCTGGCCTCCATTGACTTAGTCACCTAAATATTGGCCATCCTACAAAAAGGCAACAACAAAAACTAAAGTAACTTAAGAACGGATTATGATAGGAGACGCGAGGTTTGAGCCGATGGGTTTCTTAGAGGATAATAGACCATTTATCTTACGTATTGGTCAAAAGATGCATCTTTGATTGGACACTCTAGTGAATGGATTAATGAAGATAGGTAAATAGGAACCTGGTTTAGGCTGAAGCAAGTCAACTCTGGTCTGGCTGGAGGTAGAATGCAAATCTAGCATCAGGTGAAGAAGACTGTTGCAGGGATATAGAAAGACTAGACTACAACCAGCTACTACAGACCAAGAAACACTGAAGGCAGACCCAGATAAAACAAAAAAAGGTTCCTAGTCTGGTGTATTTATGGCTTAGAAAAGCCCTCCAAATAAAGAAAATAAGCTACTACAGTAGTTGTTAAAACCAGAGTAAACTGCTGTTTGAAAAGGGCCCTTAACAAATAAGTCTTCTAAAATTAAAAATAAGCAACGTCACAGAACCCCACTCGAGTCCAGTTATTTTTGTTTACAGTCTTCTGCTTAGATGGCGTCACTCCAATGCGTCTTAAGACGGTCAGTCAACAACTGGCGAGCGGATTTCTGCTCGCCTCTGTCCAAGAGGGAAAGGTTACCCAACCCACATGCCCTCCTGGCTCCTGCTGCCCATCCAAAGCTGCTGCTCACATTCTCTGACCTGGCCTGGATGTTTTTTCTGATGTTATTTTCTAGTTATTTTATTTTAGGGTTCAATCAGTTTTAATATTGCAGATAGTGTGGGTTGTATCAATGTACAATTGAAGTCAGAAGTTTACATTACACCTTAGCCAAATACATTTAAAATCAGTTTCACAATTCCAGACATTTAATCCTGGTAAAAATGCCCTGTTTTAGGCCAGTTAGGATCACCACTTTATTTCAAGAATGTTAAATGTCAGAATAATAGAGAGAATGATATATTTCAGCTTTTCTTTCTTTCTTCACATTCCTAGTGGGTCAGAAGTTTACATACACTCAATTAGTATTTGGTAGCATTGCCTTTAAATGGTTTAACTTGGGTCAAAAGTTTTGGGTGGTCTTCCACAAGCTTCCCACAATACGTTGGGTGAATTTTGGCCCATTCCTCCTGACAGAGCTGGTTTAACTGAGTCAGGTTTGTAGGCCTCCTTGCTCACACACACTTTCAGTTCTGCCCACAAATTTTCTATAGGATTGAGATCAGGGCTTTGTGATGGTCACTCCAATACCTTGACTTTGTTGTCCTTAAACCATTTTACCACAACTTTGGAAGTATGCTTGGGGTCCATGTCCATTTGGAAGACCCATTTGCGACCAAGCTTTAGCTTCCTGACTGATGTCTGTAGTTGCTTCAATATATCCACATAATTTCCCTCCTCGTGATGCCATCTATTTTGTGAAGTACACCAGTCCCACCTGCAGCAAAGCACCCCCACAACATGATGCTGCCACCCCCGTGCTTCACGGTTGGGATGGTGTTCTTCAGCTTGCAAGCATCCCCCTTTTTCCTCCAAACATAACGATGATGGTCATTATGTCCAAACAGTTCTATTTTTGTTTGTTTCATCAGACCAGAGGACATTTCTCCAAAAAGTACAATCTTTGTCCCCATGTGCAGTTGCAAACCATTGTCTGGATTTTTTTAAATGGCAGTTTTGGAGCATTGGCTTCTTCCTTGCTGAGCGGCCTTTCAGGTTATGTCGATTATAGGACTTGTTTTACTGTGGATATATATATATATATATATATATATATATATATATATATGTACCTGTTCCTCCAGCATCTTCACATGGTCCTTTGCTGTTGTTCTGGGATTGATTTGGACTTTTCGCACCAAAGTACATTCATCTCTAGGAGACAGAACGTCTCTTTCCTGAGCGGTATGATGGCTGCATGGTCCCATTGTGTTTATACTTGCGTACTATTGTTAGCACAGATGAACTTGGTACCTTCAGGCATTTAGAAATTGCTCCTAAGGATGAACCAGACTTGAAGGTCTACAGTGTTTTTTTTTCTGGGGTCTTGGCTGATTTCATTTCCTTTTCCCATGATGACAAGCAAAGAGACACTGAGTTTGAAGGTGGGCCTTGAAATACATCCACAGGTACACCCCAATTGACTCAAATTATGTCAATTAGCCTATCAGAAGCTTCTAAAGCCATGACCCCATTTTCTGGAATTTTCCAAGCTGTTTAAAGGCACAGTCAACTTCGTGTATGTAAACTTCTGAAGTACTGGAATTGTGATACAGTGAATTATAAGTGAAATAATCTGTCTGTAAACAATTGTTGGAAAAAAATCACTTGTGTCATGCACAAAGTAGACGTCCTAACCATCTTGCCAAAGTTTGAGTTGTATCGAGTACTATTAGTTGTCACTCTGAAATTTCTGCTGATTTCCACTGATGTTGGTCCCTGTACAGGGCTGCAGCCCTAAGAGGTTTTAACAAGAAATTTGTGGAGTGGTTGAAAAACTAGTTTTAAAACCTCCCGACTTCAACTGTAATTGTCTATCAATTTCCAATCTCCCCCCATATACACACACACACAAAAATGTCTGTATATTTTTTTACCCTAATCCTACCATAAATGGATTAAAATAAATGGACAACAATACATGTGCTTCTACTTACATCTAATACATACATGGCCACCTGAATGTTACTGCTTGTATACTGGTTCTGAGTCCCAATAATGTGTAATTTTCCCTGTAGTGTGCACGTGTAGTGTCCTGCTCATAAGGCACCAACAGAAAAAAACAAACTGAAACAGGGATGGACTGGGATTACCTCGACTTGTCCAATAATAAATGCTTATTGTAACTTTCCATTGCAAAATGTTTTACATTTTAGTCATTTAGCAGACACTCCAGAATGACTTACATAGTGCATCCTGTAGTGCATTAATCTTAAAATAGCTAGGTAGGACAACCACATCTCAGTCATAGTAAGTACATTTTTCCTCAATAAAGTAGCTATTGGGAAAGTCAGTGCTAGTAAAGGGGGATAGTGTCAAGTGCGAGCACACAAATTACTTTTTAAAAACCTTTTTTTTTTTACAGGGGGGGGGTACTCTTTGAAGAGGTAGAGTTTGATGTTTTCAGAAGATGGGCAGGGACTCTGCTGTCCAACTTCAGCGGGAAGCTGATTCCGCCATTGGGGTGCCAGGACAGAGAAGGGCTTTGACTGGGCTGAGCGGGAGCTGCCCTCCTGTAGGGGTGACAGAACTATGTTCTCAGGTTGGGGTGTAGGGTTTGATCGCAGCCTGAACATAGGGAGGGGCAGTTCCTCTTGCTTCTCCATAGGCAAGTATCATGGTCTTGTAGTGAATGCGAGCTTCAACTGGAAGCCAGTCGAGTCGCAGGGTGACATGGGAGAACTTGGGAAGGTTGAACACCAGGCGGGCTGCAGTGTTCTGGATAAGTTAAAAGGGTTCGATGGCACAAGCAGGGAGCCCAGCCAACAGCGTGTTGCAGTAGTCCAGATGGGAGATGACAAGTGCCCGGATTAGGAACTACGCCGCTTCCTGAGTGAGGTAGGGTCATACTCTACGGATGTTGTAGAGCATGAACCTACACAAGCGAGTCACTACTTTGATGTTTGCAGAGAATGACAGGGTGTTGTCCGGAGTTATGCCAAGTGTCTTTGCTCTCTGGGAGGGGACACCGTGGAGTTGTCAACTGTGATGGATGGAGAGGTCTTGGAGCAATCAGGCCTTCCCAGAAAGGAAGATAAGCTCTGTCTTGTTGATGTGGAGCTTGAGGTGGTCAACATATCTGTCAGGAACGCAGAGATGCATGTCGCCATCTGGGTCTTAGAAGGTGAGAAGGAGAAAAGTAGTTGAGTGTCATCCGCATATCAATGATAGGAGAGACCATGTGAGGATATGATGAGTCGAGTGACGGTGTATAGAGAGAAGAGGGCCTAGAACTGAGCCCTGAGGGACAACAGTAGTGACTACGTAGTGCAGACACAGATCCGCTCCACGTCACCTGCCAGGTAGGATGCAATCCAAGATTGTTCAGAGCCTGAGACACCCAGCTCTGAGAGGACGATCTGATGGATGAGAGCAAAGGACAGAGAGTCCGCTTTGGCAGTGCAGTGCCACAGAGGAAATCAGTCTCAGTTGAGTGACAAGTCTTGAAGCCTGACTAGGTACGGTCAAGAAGATCGTTCTGAGAGAGATAGTGAAAGAGTTGGTCAGACAGCAAACTCAAGTGCTTTGGAAAGAAAAGAAAGAAGGGATACCGTTATGTAGTTTACGTCAGAGGGGTCGAGTGTTGGTTTCTTGAGGAGGGGGAGCGACTCTGGAGTCAGAGGGGACACAGCCAGTGATCAAGGATGAGTTGATGAGGGAAGTGAGAATGTTTCCAGAGATTGTATGGAGAAGGGAGGAGGGGATGGGATTGAGCAGGCAGGTCGTTGGGCGGCCGGAACTCACTAGTAGCAGGATTTCATTTTCCGTTGCGTGCCCTAATCAGTAACACAACCCTGGACTGGCTGCTGATTTAGTGTTGCACGGTATACCAAAACGTTGGTACTTTTTGGATACTAGAACATGAAAAACAGTTCGGTACTAGAATGTATTACTTTCAGTACTTCTGTCAAATGTGTGTCACGTTGTCTACTGATTGAGGATCTGTATCAGCGCAGCCGATGTCCCCTTATAGTGCGAGAGCACCGTGCCTGCTGCACTTACTCCTTGCGAGCTCTAGCATGTCCTGAGGAACAAGTGCACTCAGTCTGGGCCGCGTCACCACTTATGCTGCACAGAAGTTAACACAATTGAATAATTCAACACGGCATGTGGAAATGTTGAAACTTATTGTTCACTCCTATTCTAGATAACCTTTGCTCGAGCCTCGAACTGTGTGTGTGTGTGAATGACATCATGGGTCTTAAAGAGAGACCAGGTGCACTTTTATAGAAGAGATTTCTTCTTTAATGCAAATATTGTTGATCAGTACAATAAGTCCCAAATGAAAGGGGAACAGATTAGCATTTTCTGGCTGAATTCATGGGGCTATAGATGAAAACCAAACTCAATGCATGCACACAATCCAATTGAATATTCATTCACCTGTATTGTAAATAGGCCCGGGCTACATCTTGATATAAACAGTTTATCAATAGACTAGAGATTTAACATACAAAATAAATGACATTGTGTTAAGGTCGTTAGATATATATATTTTTTTAACCAAAGTCAACTTGATTGGATAATTGATTTATAAAAAAAAATCTAATGTAATGATATTGAACTCAAAAAGATCTGTCTGGATCAACTGCCATTCTGTGACTTTGGCTAATACGCCTTCTTTTTCACTTTGGTATCGAGTATCGTGATGGTATCGAAGTAAAAAAAAATAAAAATAAAAATTGCAACCAAACCAAGCTGATTCCACTTAACTTGGCCAGTATACCCTTCTAACTCATCCCATGTGTTGTAGAGCATATGCATTCAATCTTCAACATTTTATTAGCAAGGCCTATAGCATGTGCCACTGCCTTCATACAACCTAACATGATTTTAGGATTTACCTTGGTTGGCTGAAGTGGACTCGAAGTTTCAGTCGTGGTGGTTTACATTTTTCAAACTTTCAGCCCTCAAAATATAGCCTAAAGTCATGCACATTGATATTACACTGTATATCCTGTGCTCTGTAGTATACCAGCCAACCAGGCGTGCTGGATATGGGTAAATAACTAGCTATCCCATTGTGTCAATTATAGAAACATCCCGGCGAATGCATCTGATCTTTGCTAAATAAACACGCCATGAGGCCAGCTGAGCGTGAAAGTCGACTACAATTACTGAATACTTTGTTTCGACCTCTAACCACACAAACAGAACTTGGAGGCGGCTTTGGAAGATGAAAAAAACAGCGAGAAAGAGGGTTGAAGAAGATGAATGCCCATGTAGTTTGCCTCAAACCACACCACACAACTTGGGGAACACAAATGAGAGAGCGGTGGATATGTACATTAGGCCTATGTAGTTTGTTGCGACCTCTACTCAAACCAAACTTGGGGAACTAGAAAGAAAGGAGACGGTGTGAAGAAAGACGTAGACATGAGCCTAGTATTTTGTAGCAACCTCAAACCACACTTGGACAAACTTGGTAGAGTAGGAGGAAAGGAGAGGAGTGAAGCTGTAGACCTAGGCCCATGTATGTAGTTCAGACCCAAGTTTCTTATTTTAAATCCTTTGCATGTGTTGGAGAAATTGTCAGCTCTCTTACAAGTCAAAAGGTCAAGGATGAGAGAGCCACAGTGCTGTATGCCCTGAGAATGCCAGGCCACCATACTAGACAGTGTCTGAAGGGAGGGGAACAGATTCTTATTTAATTAAACATAGTTCCATGGCGCATTGCCACACCAGCAGCAGGAAGTGGTAGAACAGGTGACAAACCCCTCCCAGTCTTCAACATCAGTCTACATGGCTCACGCAGGAGATGATTGTGGACTACAGGAAAAAGAGGACCGAACACATTCCCCTTCTCATCGACAGGGCTGTAGTGGAGCAAGTTTGAGCTTAAAGTTCCTTGGTGTCCACATCACCAACAAACTAACACAGTCCAAGCACAACAAGACTGTCTTGAAGAGAGCATTATAAAAACGATTCCCCCTCGGGAGACTGAAAAGATTTGGCATGGGCTCTAAGATCCTCAAAAGGTTGTACAGCTGCACCATCGAGAGCATCCTCCTGACTGGTTGCCTCACTGCCTGGTATGGCAACTACTCAGCCTCCGACCGCAAGGCACTACAGAGGGTAGCACGTATGGCCCAGTATATCTGGGGCAAAGCTTCCTATCATCCAGGACCTCTATACCAGGTGGTGTCAGAGGAAGGCCCTAAAAATTGTTAAAGACTCCAGCCACCCAAGTCATAGACTGTACTCTCTGCTACCGCACAGCAAGGGGTACCGGAGAGCCAAGTCTAGGTCCAATAGGCTTCTACACCACTGCTACACTCTGTTGTTGTCATCTATGCATAGTCACTTTAATAACTCCACCTACATATTACCTCAATTACCTCGACTAAGCGGTGCCCCCGCACTTTGTACCGGTACCCCCCTGTATATAGTCTCGGGTCTTGCTATTGATATTTTACTGCTGCTCTTTAATTACTTGTTCACACATTGTTTTTTACTGCATTGTTGGTTAGGGGCTCGTAAGTAAGCAACACCTGTTGTATTCGGCACATGTGACAAATTTTTTGATTTGATCCCCACGCACTATGCGAACAGCTGACCCTCTCTCAGCCCCAAGAGTCAGTGCAAAGAGGCCACACTTTGCCCAGATCAGACAGCCACCCGACCCCTGTCAGTGTCCACAACAAAAGGAACACATCATCATCACAGCGTAGCCCAGATAACACCATGTGTGCGTTTCAAATAGCACCCTGTTCCCTATATAGTGCACTACCTTTGGCCAGTGCCCATAGGGTAAAAGAAGAAGTGCTGAGCAAAAGTAGTACCCGGGCAAAAGTAGTGCACTAGAGTGCCATTTGGGAGACTCCTCATCTCAGTGTTCGTTGCCAAAGGATCAAACTTAAGCCCAGATATTCACTATCTTCTATCAGAGGCTCAATCAATCACAGAACACACACACACACACACACACACACACACACACTAGTTAGGTAGAAATTGTCACCTTTGTGTGCATGCGCATCCAAAGCTAAAAGATATGATGAATGCAAGGAATCCTTCCAGTCCCAAACCACTCCAAGCCTTTAGACCAGGAGGGTCAAATATGGTCCATGGAAAATAATGGACATGCATTTAAACAGTTTCTTGATTGTGCCCGCCTTGCCAAAAATCACCTAAATTAAAGCTAGACGGTCAGGTAGTAAGTTCCCCATCCATCGTTTTTGCAATGATCTTTCGCAAATTTCGAAGGCGAGAAAATATAACCAGTTTTCAGTGCGGCCCAGCCCTCTGGACCTCGTTGAAGACCAAATGCTGCCACTAGGTCAAGATGAGCTTGACACCCTTGCTTTAGACTAATCACAATTCAATTTCCAGACAGCCATGATCACATTTTCCCTCGGTCAATCATCCCTTGTTGATATTAGCCCTTGTTGATATTACCAGTAAGTTCACTGTTGGCTTTTCAATATGTGTATGTGATGGTGGGAAATGCATATCAAATGGATGAAGCTGCTACAGGATACTTGCTGTTGAACTCAACTAAGATGAGTGGTGACTGATATGTCAATAAAGTCAATTGAATTGAAATGCTGGAATCACATTAACAAAAAGATTGTTTATTATATTTACAAGATATTCAAGTGACCGCTCGAACAATGGAAATATAAATGCCTGGAAGGCAGGATGGAGGAGGGACCATTGGTGGGGCCATTCTAGCCAGTGAGAGGGCAGATACGCATGTGAACAACAGGCCATAGAGATAGGTAGAGGACTCATCTTTGTATATGTGCCATTATAGCGTCTGTGACAGCATGGGCAGCAACATTTAGGCCATCTCCATTTTAAAGTACAGATGTGAGAAATTGCCCATTTAAACTGCAATTTATTTATACTTTTTAAACATATACATATATATATATATATATATATATATAAATAATTGGTTTTCCATTAAAATTAGAAAATGACATAAAATTCCATGCGAATTCACAATGCAGCCGCCTGCAGCAGCACCATCCCTTTCAGATGGTTAAGCATTGCACATGTACTACTATTACTGTACAATTCCACCTTAGAAAGTTTGCATTTCCTTCTCATTTAACTTCTCAAAGTATTGCCATAAAGGACTTTGCTGCTGTCGCTTGCCTTTCTATGCCACTTTCCAACTGTTTAAGACGATGACATAGTGGTGGAGTCTACTCAAAATATAAATTCTCGACTCCAATCATTTATTCCTCGATTCTCCTGGTGTCAACTTCCATTTCCGATTTTCAAGATTTGATTCTGCTAGGAATCAACTCCGAACTCCGTACTTCCGAGAACACAAAACAATTGCATCTGGCAAAATGACGCCAACAGAGAGGGCTTACTCTCTTTTAGTCCTTAAGAAACTATGCAGTATTTCGTTTTTTTTATGTATTGTTCCATTATTCCTGTACCCAAGAAGGCAAAGGTAACTGACCTAAATGACCATCGCCCTGCAGCACTCACTTCTGTCATCATGAAGTGCTTTAAGGGACTAGTCAAGGATCATATGACCTTACACCCTAGACCCATTTCAATTTGCTTACCGCCCCAATAGATCCACAGACGATGTAATCACCATCGCACTGCACAGTGCCCAATCCCATCTGGACAAGAGGGGTATGGAAGAATGCTGTTCATTGACTACAGCTCAAAATTCACCACCATAGTACCCTCCAAGCTCATCATTAATCTTGAGGCCTTGGGTCTCAACCCCACCCTGTGAAATTAGGTCCTGGCCTTCCTGGATGGGTCACCCCCAGGTGGTGACGGTAGGAAGCAACATCTCCACTTCGCATATCCTCAACACTGGGGCCCTGCAAGGGCACGTGCTCAGGCCCCTACTACCGTACTCCCTGTTCACCCATGACTGCGTAGCAATGCACGCCTCCAACTCAATCATCAAGTTTGCAGACGACACAACAGTGGTAGGCTTGATTACCAACAACGACGTGACAGCCTACTGGGAGGAGGTGAGGGCACTCGTGGTGTGTTGCCAGAAAAACAACCTCTCACTCAATATCAACAAGACAAAGGAGATGATTGTGGACTCCAGGAAACAGCAGAGGGAGCACCCCCCTATCCATAGACAGAACAGCAGTGGACAAGGTGGGACATTTTAAGTTCCTTGCGTACACATCACGGACAGACTGAAATGGTCCACCCACACAGACAGTGTGGTGAAGAAAACGCAAAACCGGCTCTTCAACCTCAAGAGACTGAATTCTTTTAGGATTGTCACCTAAAACTTTCACAGATGCACAATTAAGAGCACCCTGTCAGGCTGTATCACGGCCTGATACAGCAACTGCACCGCCCACAACCGCAAGGCTCTCCAGAGGGTGGTGCAGTGCGGTATGCACAACACGTCACCGGGGGCAAACTACCTGCCCTCCAGGACACGTACAGCACCCGATGTCACAGGAAGGCCAAAAAGATCATCAAGGACAACAACCACCCAAAACACTGCCTGTTCACCCCTCTACCATCCAGAAGGCAAAGTCAGAACAGGTGCATCAAAGCTGGAACCGAGAGACTGGAAAAACAGCTTCTATCTCAAGGCCATCAGACTGTTAAACAGCCATCACTAACATAGAGAGGCTGCTGCCAACATTCAGACACAAATCACTAGTCACTTTAATAATGCCACTTGAAGAATGTTTACTTTAATAACTTACATATCATACTCATCTCATATGTATATACTGTATTTTATACCATTTATTGCATCTTGCCTATGCCGTTCTGTCATTGCTCATCTATACATTTGTATGTAAACTCAGCAAAAAAAGAAACATCCTTTTTCAGGACCCTGTCTTTCAAAGATCATTTGAAAAATCCAAATAACTTCACAGATCTTCATTGTAAAGGGTTTAAACACTTGCTTGTTCTTGCATGCCTCGCAAATTCACTCAAGTAGCCTAAAGTTTGCCTCTTCCTCTCTGGTTTTATTTACAATTACACAACTTTCCCCAGGCCTTTATAGCATAACGGATAGTTAGGCTATAACAAGGAAAATAATATGTTTTGTGATAACTGTACTGTGATTTTAAATTTGTGGAGACACAAAAAAAACATTGTTTTCAGTTAAGGGTTTTTCTTAACTTCTTCATTCACTGATTGGGCCAACTCAGGAATCCCCACACAGTTGACAAGTTTAAAATGGTGGATCCCTCAATGGCAATGTTCATGCTAAAACACGTATGTCAATGATGAGTCCTCTAGCTATCTCTATGACAACAGGCACAACTATGAAATAAAGCAATTTACCCCAAAACGACTTTAATGCCACGTGCGCCCACGTATATAAATCCATTCGTAACAACTTAACCATTAAGAAACTAATATTCGATCAAAGAAGCTTCTTGTAGCAATTTTGTTGACAGTATTCGACAAGCTCGTTGACCTTCATACATACATTTTCGTGGACAGACCTGGGGCGGAGTAAAACCTCTCGCTTCACCTCTTCCTCTCACATGAACATGCATAAATCCATCATCCAACAACAGCTGCGAGTTGGACAGGTCAGGGGTCGAAAGATTTCCCATAAGCATTATGACAAACGTATTTGTTGCCACTACAAAAAAAATGTATTCCGTCTTGCATGGAAAAGGGAAACTGGTGAGAATGCTTCCCGTCTGTCCTTATCTAGTAGGAAAGCATATTATTTGTCAGTCACCGTGTTTTAATGCAAATCCATTGATCAGCCCATTTTATAATCACTATCTGGGCAAATATTTGTTGTAAAAGGTTTACGTTTGTAGCCTATGTATGGCCCCGTATGTTTCGGGAACTTAACTACAGAGCCAAGCCCATATCTAGATATAACTAGGGGGATTTCAGAGTTAACTGTGACTAGCAACGTAGAGCCTTGAGCTTCATACCCTATCTATGGGTGTGAGTTGAAATCCACTCATGGTAAGCCGAATTAGCCTAGGGGGCATTTCTGAAAACAACACGCCTGTGTTGACTGGCTTCCTTTGCTAACAAATCTATGTGGCGGTCACACGATTTTCATTAAAATTGCTCAACAACAAAAAAATGTACCACGTGTTCCTGCAAGCCACCCTACACGAACCTCCATTACGGGAAATCGATTTGTTAACGGGGGAACTAGCTACAAAGACGTAGCAAACTGTCTCGTCGTAAAACACGCCGAGTACAAACGCAAGAAATACCTCACCCCCCGCAACAAAAAAAAAAAAAACCCGTTTTACATTACATAGCGACTGATGTGCAACGCTTGCCATCGAAAGCGTGGCAACGGGTAGTAACATTGTTGGAAGTAATTTTCTGTCATGACCTACCCGAACCGACGACTCCGTTGCTGTTCTGCTCAAGCAAGCAGCATTAAAAAAAACAAAGGGCGGCTGCCTCGTGTGTACGTTTCTCCCGCTCGCACAGTAAACACACAAGCAACCCCAGCTTGTATAAACTTTACAATGACGAGCCCGATAATGTCTGCAACGTCTTAACTCCGGAAGCAAATGTCACTTGACTAGCATTTCCTTAGCTAAACCGTAAACACATCTCAGTGAACTACCGTATAACGTTAGCGAGCTTATAGTACCCCCCCTCCCTTTTTTTTAGCCTTCTAACTCAAAACCGTGTCGATATGTGTGGCGCGTTGGACGCGACTTCATGTGCGGGGCGTTATACATTTTATCTGCAGATTCATAAAAAAATGTTGACAAATACATGTCGGTTATGATTGGTCTTTAAAACCAGGTATTTGCTACTTACTTTGTGTCTTCCGAGCTCATCATCAACCGGCTTTCGACCGTCCTATCCGGAAGAAAATCCAGACCACTGTATGCCGAAGTCATGTTAACGAGCTACGGTACAAGCCACCACGCCGTCGTCTTTCAACAATGAAAGTAACGGCTTCGAGATTCAACTGCTGCGCGACCACAAAACGGAGCCAGGGAGAGGGGGGGGGGCCTTCTACTCTAAGCAGCAGAATGCGAGTACTAAGTCATCAGAAGCGATTGACATTCGTCTTCTGCATCCCCCAGCTCATTTCTCCTCCAATCGACAAATTGAAAAAGAAACTACAGGCGAGCTGTCAACTGCAGGGTGAGCAAGAGAGAGAGGCGTGAATACTTATGTTCCCTGTCAAGTATGTACAAACATTTTTGACTAGGCTGGGGTTCCAGTTATTTTTGTTTGCACGTCCATATAATCCATACTTTATTTGACTATTTATTGTCAGTCTATTTGAAGTAGGCAGCAGTTTACACAAGTATATTGGTACTTTAACCACCCATGGCTCAATCTGACCTAAACGATATGCTTGTGAAATATGGCAGGTGTTGATGGAAGGAAAATGAGATCCCAATAATCCCCTGACAAGACTACAACAGAACCAAGACAGACAAAAACAGAAAGAGATGGATGTTTATATGTAACAAAAAAGCTGTCAAAACAAAAACAGCTATTTTTGTACCCTGAAGAGGGTGGATGGGTTAACAAAAAAAGGGGGGGAAGAGATGGACATTTTGTGAGGTAAGAGATTATCAGAGAAAGGAAAATTATATAGCGAGCCTTACCCAACCCCATTTCTTGAACCTTGACTACAGACCCAATAGGCCAATACCATTTGCTAGAGAGGTAAGAGATTATCAGAGAAAGGAAAATGATAGGCTATGGCAACCCCATTCCACGAGTCCTTAGCTCAAGCACTTGGCTATTATTGAACCAGTCAAGTAGTAATAGGAAATCCCCTTTCTATAATACCTCTCTCCAATAATTCAAATGAAATACTCCAAATGTTTTGTTACGGCACTCAAATCCGAGTCCCACCCTATTAGTGTCTGGGCCAGTATTCAAGAAGCTTGTCAGAGTTGGAGTGCTGGTCTAGGATCAGGTCGCCCCTGTCCAAATTATATTAATTTGTATCTAAAAGACAAAAGGATCCTATATCAGCGCTATTACACCGAGACTCTTTGTGAATGTTGGCCAAGAAGAAAAGATCATTCAAATACTGTTTTTTTTTTCCCCCCACTCATCCTGAGTTTTGTATGTGTCCCAAATGGCACCCTATTCCCTATGTAGTGCACTTCTTTTGGCCAGAGTCCAGCTTGCCATTTGGGACATAACCCATGCTTCTATACGGGTCACAGGTCATGTTCCCCTTTTGTGGTATTGCTGTTGTTTTCTTGGGGAGGGGGCTGTCTTTCTTTGTTGAACTCGACTTGCTGGGTGAGGTTTCCCTATACAAACCCACATTGAGGGGGGGGGGACAGATCACAATTGTCAAGTACTGTTTGTACCACAGCAGAGCAGAACAGGCACCAAATAGAAGAAAACAGACTGAAACAGAGAGGGAAGGACTAGCTGAACTGTTTAATAAGAAATGCTTGTTTTAGCTTTCCGTTGTAAAACATTTTGCTACATTGTGCCCTAATGAATACAACCCGTAGCAGAGAGGGGTTGATGGCCTAATTAACTGGACTGGAATGGTTCATTCTAGCACTCAGAGCAGCTGCACATTCATAACCCCCTAAAATATTATTGGGAGTGTCTCACCAAGTTTCAAATTTCAAGTTTTATTAGTCATACGGGATACACATGGTATACGTCGTCCAACAAAATTACTACTTGCAGGTTCCTTCTGCAGACTCACTGATAAGAAATATCCTATTTGTGAAATCCCGGTTAATCCTTGTATCCAAAGCAATTTTCAAGGCAGTCTACAGTGCAGATTGTGTTGATTTTAGTGTTTCAAAGTGTTATGCCCTATGCGTAGCCAACATACATACAATATGACTGTGACCTATTTTACCATATAGGCTACATTCAGACAGGCACATAGTCTATTATGAACGCCCATTAGGATTTAGGGGCTGGGCTGCTATAAAAAGCATCTTATCAAACCATCTCTTGGTTCAGATATTAAGTTGGAATGTTACGCATTTGGACTCTAATCAGATATTACTATCTCACACAACATCAAAGTATGTGTGAGCTTTAGACTAGGCTATAATTGTGTTTAATCATTTTAGATCTCTGAAAATCTCTCTAAGAAGATACATTGCAAGAGGGACATGACAGCCCCCTTGTCTGGCCATTTTAAATGACAGCCCCCTTGTCTTGTGGTGGTTATTAGTCTTGTGGAACCAGACAAGTAAGTCTCTGAATATTACATCTAGTCTGGCATATGAGATTAGTTGGGTAGCCTACAGTACATCACAGTTCCCCATTGTACACTAAATGACCCATCTATTTATGGAAGAAAGTATAAAACATATTGTGCTGGAATATTAAAAAATAAATACTATTTTATTGTTGCAATGGAACCATGTTTCTTGGAATGGATTGTATAGTTAGTTATTGGTTGCCGCCTCTTGACGTTAGCCTCACATGTTTAACCTCTCAGATTATTACTATCGTAATCCTATGGTAATCTCTACACGTACCATGCCTTCTTTGTTTACATCTTCCTGTTCTGTGGTATTCTTTTGCAACGTGGGACTATCTGGACGATCCCTGCCCCCTACAAATCAATTCATCTAGCATTTGACTTGCACCCCTTCTTAACCAATGGTGAAGCGGGTCAAGTAAAAATAGGCCAACTGTACAGAGCAACCCAAATGGGTTACATCATCTATGTTTGTATAAGTATCGTCATGAACTTGCTGCCTGCCTATCTGCCTGGCTGACATCATTTCTCCCAGCTCTGAAAGCACTTGCAGAATGGCGACCAACTGAAGCTGGTGCTCTCAAAATGGAGAAGGAGTGGGAGAAGATCTGTGTATGACTCAATGTTCTAATCTGAAAATAAATGCAGATTTTTTGTTATAGCTTGGCTGGCTGCTATGTTGGTTAACACTAACCTTATCAGATTAGTTTTTGAGTTAGGTTTTTGGTGCTGGTAATACTGGTTTATGCAAATGTCTTATTGGATGATGTAAATGTTTCTGTGCCCTGCAGTAGATTTGCAGTTTATATTGGTTTTGTCTGAAGGTGTTAGGGCAAGGCCTAGATGGATGGACTTGTTCGCACCACTGTCCTCTTCAGTGGCCTCTCTTTCATACAGTGGTAGATCCCTGTCCCTGCATCACTGACTGACAGACTGACAGAGACCCATTTCTTCATCTTTTAATTGTGAGGGAAGGTCACGCCTATTTTTAATTTATTTCTTCAACTTCTTTTCATTTCAGGGAGACGCAACTTTCCCGATCCCTGTGGACCAATACATCAGTATTGTGTATTCACAATACATTGGTTTTGAGTCATGTAATATAAGAAGGTAAATGTATTTATTCACATTTGATTTGATGATAACTTCAATCAAAAGGATCAATATGCGAGTTTGTGAAGATGACTGAAGGGGGTGGATTTTGGGCAGGGGGAGATTTTCCCCCAGATCACAAGATAGCTTGTATCTCTTTTCCTTTCAGTGAAAAACATACACATCACAAATCTAATCTAACCCACCATGGCATGAGAATGAATAGTTCAACTGAAAACAATGAATTGGTCCTATAACAATATCCGTTATTCACCACCACAGGGACAAATAATCATTATAAACACTGGCTAAAGCCCCAACCCCAACCACAACAAAAGCCAGCCAGGCTAGATCTGACTCATTCATTCTGAATGAGGGGCCAACCCAACATCCAAGGACAACGTACCTCAGAGATCCTAGGTCCTCATTCCTGACGGGGACACCGGCGGCGGAGGCAGAGGGGGGACAGCGCATGCCGTTGACGTATATGCTCTGCACCAGGGCTAGCTCCGACGAGTGTTCCAACATCGCACGGTACTCTTCCAGAAAAATCCACCTTCTTATGTGTGTTAAATGGACACTTCTCTTCTTCTCACTATTTCTCCCTCTCGCCTCTATCTGGGTAGCTTTTTTCTCTCTCTATTTCTCTCTCTCTATTTCTCTCTGTTTTTCACTCCCGCCCCTCTCTTTCTCTCCTCAGATTTAGTGCAGTCGAGCGGCACACACCCCTTTTGCTGACTGGCGTAGCTGAAATAATCCTTTTTGACAGCTCATCGTGGGCTAATGCATTGTGCAGCCCGCGGCAGACCGGTTCGCAGGCTGCAAAGCTGCGGCCACAGTAGTACTCTACCTCTAATTGACACCCATATTAGGAAGAGTCCAGGAAATTGCACACGGGTGATTTATTCCTACTGTCAGATTGGGCAGACTGGGATGCATGGGGAAACGTCTGCAAAGTTTGCCAATGGATCTCTGGATCTGTTTCTTTCTCAGGTCCTGGGATTGAGTGGGTTGTGGTATGATCCCTGTTTCAATGTTTTGCATGTATTTGAATGCTTGGATACAGGAGAAATACAGGCCAAATGTAGGTCGATACCAGGTGTTGTTGTTACAAAGGAAATACTGTACATACAGGCTAAACCTCAGGTACTGCACTTGTGGCAGGAATCATAGTGTGGTCCAACCAAAGTCTGTGTCAAGCAGGGGAATCAATCCAACAAGCAAAGCACCACGCCCTTTTTAGAACAGATGCATGAATTTGTATGTAAAAAACTGGATTCTGAAGTGTCAAACTTCAAATGTTGAAATTATTTAAATGTTCTAACAACTCCATCTACTAACTCTGCAGTTACATGCAGATCTTTTGGTCGAGATTTCATCCGTGAAAATGCCAAATATTTAACACCAGGAAACATTTATTGGGGCATGGCTTTTATCCAAAACCCTTATCCAGTCCAGTCATACCATCACTTTCTGAATAATCTTCTTTTGGACAGGAGGATGCGCATATGTCACATTCTTCACATTCCCTGGACTGACTGATGATAAACCAGAGGATGAGAAGAGGGAGGGGAGAGGGGTACAGGGAGCGACAGAGGAGAGACACAGAGAGGGGGTGATGGAGACCTTTGTGAGAGGGGGAGACAGAGCCAACCCTGTCTACCTCTGTACCCTCCCTCCAACTACAGTACAGTATGTTGTCATTATTACACTGGTGCAGAGATGGATAGCATAGCTTGCTGTATGTTTAGTCAGTAAGAAGAAATTCTGGTAAGCATGGCTATCTTTTAATAAAGGAAGGATTACGCTAGTCTCCTCTCTCAGATGGCATTTTGTTTGCATGTTGAGCCTAACATGAACAGAAATCTCTCTGCAATACTTTGCTATATGAAATATAGCCCCATTTTACGTTCCAAATGGCACCCTATTCCCATATAGTGCACTACTTTTGATCAGAGCCCTATAGGCCCTGGTCAAAAGTAGTGCACTACAAATGGAATAGGGTGCCATTTGGGATAAACTCATTATCATATCCCATGGCAGTGTAGCATATTAGTTGTTTGACCATGTCAAATACTAGTGTGGTCAGTTGTCATATCTGTTTGTAGTATAGCCAACGGTTCTTCTAACGTGCGTCTATTGTCTTGTTTGGCATGACAACACACGGTAGAGACGTTGGCTATAGCACCAACAGTTCTGGTAACTAGGCCAGTCAAATGCATTCTCAACTACTTCACATAAGACACACACACACTTGAAGGGCAGTTTTACATAAAGTGTTGTCACAGACCCTGGAGCCATTGGCCACCATCAACTGACAACAGGAACCAAAACATGAAGAGGCATACCCTTATGTCGTTTCAAATTACTGCCCTAATTTGCATAGCTTATACACCTACAATAGAGTTACTAAAATTAAAAGTATGGCATGCAGTGAGATAATTTCCTGTTTATAACTTTATGTAGTTTAAAACTACTGCTTTAGTACCATAATTTGCATGGCAACTCATCATAGTCCATCCACATAGTCCATCCAAACTACACCACAGTGCTGTCAAAGTGAAGAGTATGGCAGGAGTACAGTAGGCAGAGGAAATAAACTAGAAAATATTTCACTATGGCATGCAGCCAGATGACTTCCTGTTGATGCGTATAGTTCCTCTTTTTAATCCAGGTACATAAAGAAACAACCTAGTGTTTCAGTCTTAAAACTTTAAGATGAGATTTGCTCTGTAATATCCTTCTCGGACTCTGAGAGCCCAGGAGAAAATAAATCTAGGCCTCCGACCCCCATAGGCGTTCTCTCTTGCTCTCTCTCTCTTTCTCATTCTCTCTCTCTGACTTTAAGTAGGAAAGTCATTTGAAACAGGGTCATGTATGCTGTGCAGTACATGTGGGTGTGTGTGCTGCATGTGTGCCGAGCGGGTATCATAGGGGATAAGACTGACATGGTGAAGGGGATCCTCTGATCTGAGCGTAAATCCCTCTGGTTTCAGCCTTGCTCTTTCTTGCACACTTAGTTTCCGCTGACATAAATATTTTAACGCTGATGTTGAAACCCTAGCTAGTCTTTGATGTGTTGCTGCACCATATAAAGCAGAGAGCAACTAAAGTTATTGTGTTCTTGCACTAAGTGAACTTACAGTATCTCCTGAAATACCTCTGATCCAAGTGATACATTCAACAGTAGGCTTGATTCTAATGGACAAAAATTGATTTTGAAAGTGAAGCTGTATCTATTACAGAAACATTGAAGTTAAATTATTCAGGAACTAACATCCATTTCAACGTAACACTTTCCAGAAGGTGAATAGAATCTGAAAGGGAAGACTGCACATCTGTAAACCAACCACATGTGCTAGGCTACTGAAAGACACGTGAAAGGGTTTGAGACCGCTTGTCTGTCAGTCTCTCTCTCACTCTTTCGTTCTCACTCACATGCTCCCCATGACCCCAAGTGACAGTCGGTTTGTCTGGTGACTCAATGTTCACTAGCACTGCAGAAAGACTTTTATGAAACCGGAAAACAACTACCAGCAACTTTCTACGGTCAGATTCTGAAACTGCTGTCTGTCTGTCTTGTTTTGTTGAAACCTCCATCCATAGGCTTTGGTTCTGGGTGTTGGAGGTGTCTGATAGCTTTCATTGGGTAATCTCAAATCAAATTGCATTGGTCACATATACATATTTAGCAGATGTTATTGCTGGTGTAGCGAAATGCTTGTGTTCCTAGCTCCAACAGTGCAGTAGTATCTAATAGTGCAGTAGAATCTAAAAATTATTCACAATACACACACATCTAAAAGAATGGAAATGGGTTGGCGCCCCCCCTTGGGTTGTGCTGTGGCGGAGATCTTTGTGGGCTATACTCGCCTTGTCTCAGGATGGTAAGTTGATGGTTGAAGATATCCCTCTAGTGGTGTGGGGGCTGTGCTTTGGCAAAGTGGGTGGGATTATATCCTGCCTGTTTGGCCCTGTCCGGGGGTATCATCGGATGGGGCCACAGTGTCTCCTGTCCCCTCCTGTCTCAGCCTCCAGTATTTATGCTGCAGTAGTTTGTGTTGGGGGGCTAGGGTTAGTCTGTTATATCTGGAGTATTTCTCCTGTCCTATCCGTTGTCCTGTGTGAATTTAAGTATGCTCTCTCTAATTCTCTCTATCTCTTTCTTTCTCGGAGGACCTGAGTCCTAGGACCATGCCTCAGGACTACCTGGCATGATGGCTCCTTGCTGTCCCCAGTCCACCTGGCTGTGCTGCTGCTCCAGTTTCAACTGTTCTGCCTGCGGCTATGGAACCCTGACCTGTTCACCGGACGTGCTACCTGTCTCAGATCTGCTGTTTTCAACTCTCTAGAGACAGCAGGAGTGGTAGAGATACTCTCAATGATCGGCTATGAAAAGCCAACTGACATTTACTCCTGAGGTGCTGACTTGTTGCACCCTCGACAACTACTGTGATTATTATTATTTGACCATGCTGGTCATTTATGAACATTTGAACATCTTGGCCATGTTCTGTTATAATCTCCACCCGGCACAGCCAGAAGAGGACTGGCCACCCCTCATAGCCTGGTTCCTCTCTAGGTTTCTTCCTAGGTTTTGGCCTTTCTAGGTTGTTTTTCCTAGCCACTGTGCTTTTACACCTGCATTGCTTGCTGTTTGGGGTTTTAGGCTGGGTTTCTGTACAGCACTTTGATATATCAGCTGATGTGAGAAGGGCTATATAAATTTGATTTGATGAGAAATATTTGCATATTGGATCAAGCAATGTCGGAGTGGCATTGACTAAAATACAGTAGAATAGAATACAGTATATACATATGAGTTGAGTAAAGTAGTTTGTAAACATAATTAAAGTGACTAGTGTTCCATTATTAAAGTGGCCAGTGATTTCAAGTCTATCTATATAGGGCAGCAGACTATGGTCCAGGGTTGGGTAACCGGGTGGAAGCCGGCTAGTTATGGCTATTTACCAGTCTGATGGCCTTAAGATAGAAGCTGTTTTTCAGTCTCTCGGTCCCAGCTTTGATACACCTGTACTGACCTCGCCATCTGGTTGATAGCATGATGAACAGGCTGTGGCTCGGGTGGTTGATGTCCTTGATGATCCTTCCTGAGACATAGGTGTCCTGCTGTAGGTGTCCTGGAGGGCAGATAGTTTGCCCCCGGTGATGCATTAGGCAGACCGCACTACCCTCTGGAGAGCCCTGCGGTTGCGGGCGGTGCAGTTGCCGTACCAGGCGGTAGGATTGTGCTCTCAATTGTGCATCTGTAGAAATTTGTGAGGGTTTTAAGAGCCAAGCCAAATTTCTTCAGCCTCCTGAGATTGAAGAGGAGAGAGAGAGAGGGGGGGGGGAGAAATCTTAACCACCCAGCACCATAAGAGAAATTTGGCTAAGATTATCAACAGGACTAGGCAGTCATGGTCATCACGAGAGGAGATCATGTACCTGTCTACTGTCTCGTATATCACACCAGAGAGGATACAGTTTGCTTGTAAAAAAGGATTGGCACGACATCTACATTATTACTACATTAGCAGGGAAGAGCTTGTATAAGTCCAGTTTAATTTCAAATGCCAAACTTGTGCACAAAATTTTTGCTTGCACTTAACTCTGTACATATAATGCTGCATGGCTTTTTATGAGTATGTATGAGCCTACCACACTTTCTTACAAAGGCTGTTGTATAAACTTTGTTACATATTGAAATATTTGTGTAATGTTGAATGAATGCATTGTGTTGCATAACCTGATAAAGCTAGCAGAGAGCCATGAAAGCACATTTTTATTTATCTGTACAAACCACCTTAGGTCATTAATGAGCTTATTTTGCATGTGCAATAGGACACTTTTTACTTCTCTTTTTCCAAGGCCAGTCCCCTTTCACTTCCTCCTTGATTTCTTCACATCAGACAACCTCATGTGTCTCTTCTCCATTGAGGGCCAGCTGTGTCACACATACACTTTCTCTATCTCATAATGTTCTCTAAAGGCCTATGTGCAGCATTACATTATTAGCTCTCACCTTCACTACCCACCCAGCCACCCACACAACACAACACAGCCCAAGCATGACAGTATAATGCATCAGTTCTGCTTCCGGGCCTGGCCAAAATAGTCAGTTTACTGTGAAAATGTCATCAAGATGAAGAGCCCACATCATCTGACTCAACTGGTCTAAAATAGACCAAGATGAAACGCCCAGCGTGAGATGTACCAAGCTGTGACAGGCAGCAGAAACATATACTGTAGCGAGTTTTCTCCTTAAAGGTGTAAATTAATCTGCAATAGTTACATCTGTTCAATGGTTAGTTCATTGAACAGCTGTAACTATTGCAGATTACACCTTTAATAATGAATGAAATGTATGCCCATTTGGAATACAAATTGTGGCTTCAAATACCTTCAAGATGTAACAGACAGCAGAAACTAATATTGTAGCTTCTTGAAGGTGCAATCAGTGATAGTTCCCGCTGTTCAATGGTTATTTAAATTAATGATATATTATATACCCATTGGAGTACAGATTGTAGCTTTAAATACAATCACGATGTAAGTTACAAACTAAGTGCCTCCCAACTCATGGAGTGACAGAAAATTAAAATATTGCCTGTTACTATGGAGATGAGTTCCCATGCTGTTGCTATTCTTATTATTTGCACAGATACTCTTATACACAGTACATAAGTGAGTGATAAGTGATCTGGAGCTCAAAAACAAACAGCAACATGCTTTCTTCCTATACAGACTGCAAAACAGAAACCTAAATTCTGTTTTTAATAACACCAATCCCTGGGTGTGAGCAAATTATTTTGTGATCTCTGGAAGTGTTTGGTTTTCTTTTTTGCTGTTCAATCAAACATTGCGCTCAGCATTTTACCTACAGGTGAAAAGCAATAAAATATTCCTCTGCATGATGTAGGCCTCATTATAAACCAATCAGAAATCAATTTATTAGTCTATTATCAATCCCATAGCACCTGTGGTTTGTTGCGTCATGGGGGAAAAAGACAGACACTTCAAAAGCAAGTGGACTGTCATGATTACAGTTCAAAGGCAGTAAATGGAGTTCTCCAAATGGACCAAACTATACACCAGAGAGGTATTCCTTCCAGTTTCTACATTCAGTATTTGGGAGTATATGCTTTTTGATGAGCATGCTGTGAGCAAAATGAATTCCACTTCGTCATGCACAAGAATCCAAAACATTGTATAAGAGCTTCTCTCTCATGTCTTCTTGGTATGTGAAGATACCTGCTAGTTCCTGCATTAAGAATGACACCATGTGGTCATATGGAGAAATGCAAAATCTGAAGAATTGCTGTGTAACGGTACATAACTGTGCTGCATATTGCCTGACAGGAAAACCATGAAATGGGCAAAATGTTCACATACACCCATCATATACCCTGCTCTTATACTTTTTACTCTTATCTATCCTGATGCCTAGTCACTTCTCCCCTGCCTACATGTACATACCTCAATTACCACGTATCCCTGCAACTTGATACTGTATGGTACTGCTGTATATAACTTCCTTCTTGTTTAACTCTGCATCATTGGGAAAGAGCTTCTAAGTAAGCATTAAGCATTTCCCTGTTGTATTCGGCGCATGTGATGAATTCAATTCGATTTCATTTTGTGTATTACCACACCAGGAAGACATTACTACTTAAACATTCTGAACTAAGCTTTACTATAACATCCTACCTACCTTAGGCTTTTTAAGCATTATAATAAGAAATGATAAAGGTTCATACAGGTTTATAACAAGAGATAAAGCATTACATCAGTTGGCTTTAAGTAAAGTAAAATGTTACCAGAGTGTATACTTGAACATTCTACACTAGGCTTTAGGCCTCCTCGAACATTCAGCACTAGGTTTTAGTACTTGAACATTCTATTAGACTATACACTAGACTTTTGGGTGCCAGTCCATTTCTGCTCTCTTGCCAACTCCTTATGGTATTTGGACATGCATAAGGAGTTGGCAAGGGAGCAGAAACATTTACTCGAACACTCTGCACTAGGCTCTTCTTGGTTGCTACAGCTCAGACGGCTAGTGGTTCACCTCCAGCTGGTGACACGGATATGTTTTGAGCAGTATGACTCCCTGCTTCTCAGACAGAAATCCAAAGAAGGCAAAAATGACATAATACTTCATCAAAACATCTTCTGATTAATTTAACAAATTCAAATTCACTGTTTTGTTAAAATTTCCACTGTATTTTCATGAATTAAATGCATCAAAACAAAGGGAAAAAAATGTATAGGGAAAGGTTCAGAATTGCACAGAACAATCGATGTAAATGCATGAAGGAAGATAGAAGTGCGTATGCCCTCAAATGATAAAGTAAAGTTGCGTACAGAAAAGTTAGGTACAAATGAGTGACTTCTTTTGAAAAAAAATTGATGGCAATGAGACTGTTAGGCTTTAATATTGTAAATATCAGCAAAATGAGATACGTGTACAAGGAGCACAGCTACAGTATAACTGATTGGGGGACAATTCATAAGCGAAAAAAAAAAAAAGTAATTAAAAAAAATATACAGAAAATCATTTAAAAAAAACAATAATTTGGAAATGGATTTAACAAGTCAGAAGACTCCTAAGAACAGAACGCACTTGGCTTGGTTGGAAGTTGGTATTTACGCATTTTATAATACACACAAATGCAGTTACCTTTATATACATGACATATTTAAATGATACTGCAGAAAACCGGGGGGGATCTGAATCTGTCATTCAGTTTGATGTTATTGACCTTTCTGTGGAAATACTAGCCTTGTTCCCAGATGTTTGTGTTGTCTTGCCATCTCCAACTCAAGCCAAAGGCCATAGGAGTTGGCAAGACAGCACAAACAGATAACGGACCAGGCTATGGAAATACTAACAAAACAACAAGAATAATATGAAGATGGATGCATGTAGATTTCTCTCTATACCATGCCAATGCTATCTTTGACAACATTGAACTCAACAGTGATCGGTTTGGAACCACGATGATGGAAAGGCATGATCTCTGTGACGACATCACACCTACAGAACGCTGGGCCAAGGGCTCGCACAACAAAGACTGCGTCCTAATTCTCCCAATTTAAACAATGGTGGAAACTCTCTCCAGCCAATGCTTACATCAATCCAATGCTTTTAGTGTGCAAGCCACATGCACACTTTGGGAGAAGGGTACAGAACTAGGACATAGCCTTAAAAGCTGAGGTTGGATATGTGCTGGTTAAAGAGTCTGTTAGGCTCATGTCATTCACTAAAATCATGAGGATGTGTGAATGTCTTAGCTGTCATGTTTTTAATTTCGTTCTTTTCTTTTTTTTTACAGCAGTGCCAAAAGTGTTCCAGTATGACTTGAAGAAGCAGTCAGTCCAGCTAATGAAAAGTCCAAAGTGTGCTTTGTTTTGCGTAGTCTCAATGCACTTTGTGTTTCCGCTTCTTGTGTTTTTTGTCCTTCTTCTTGCCAGCACACTTCACACAGAACCACTGCTGGTCCTCGGGAGGGGCCGAGACCATCCCAACACATGGCCTGAGGAGAGAAGGACAAAAATAGGTGAGTGAGTGAAGAAAGGAGGGAAGTTGGAGGGATATAAAAGGGATACATACATAGTAAAAGTGGATATCAGCTTTCCATATTTTTTTATATTTTTTAGGTTCAACAACTAGTATCCTAGTAAATGTTCCTCACTTCTGCAGCAATAACTAGTCATATCAGCTGGACTGAACCACAGTAGATAAATGAATGAATGAAGAAACGCCTTTCTTACCAATGGTACCAGTCATCGCAGTCATCACAGCCAATCATGGGACTGCCGTCATCAGGCTTGTTGCAACCAGGACAGATCCAGATCTGGTTCCCCAACTCATCACGAATCTACGGAGAGAAATTATAAGCAACAAGGGACTCAGGACTAAAATAAGAATATACAGTTGAAGTCGGAAGTTTACATACACCTTAGCCAACTACATTTAAATTCGGTTTTTCACAATTCCAGATATTTAATCCTAGGAACGCCACTTTATTTTAAGAATGTGAAATGTCAAAATAATAGTGGAGAGAATGATTTATTTCAGGGTTATTTCACATTCCCAGTAGGTCAGAAGTTTACATATGCTCAAATAGTATTTGGTAGCATTGCCTATAAATTGTTTAACTTGGGTCTTCCACAAGCTTCCCAATAAGTTAGGTGAATCTTGGCCCATTCCTCCTGGTTTGTAGGCCTCCTTGCTCACACACGCTTTCAGTTCTGCCCACAAATTTTCTATGGGATTGAGGTCAGGGCTTTGTGATGGCCACTCCAATACTTTGACTTTGTTGTCCTTAAGCCATTTTGCCACAACTTTGGATGTATGCTTGGGGTCATTGTCCATATGGAAGACCCATATGCGACCAAGCTTTAACTTCCTGACTGATATCTTGAGATGTTGCTTTAATATATCCACATCATTTCCCCTCCTCATGATGCCATCTATTTTGTGAAATGCACCAGTCCCTCCTGCAGCAAAGCACCCCCACAACATGATGCTGCCACCCCCGTGCTACAAGGTTGAGATGGTGTTCTTCGGCTTGATAGCCTTCCCCCTTTTCTTCCAAACATAATGATGGTCATTATGGCCAAAAAGTTCTATTTTTGTTCCATCAGACCAGAGGACATTTCTCCAAAAAGTACGATCTTTGTCCCCGTGTGCAGTTGCAAACCGTAGTCTGGCTTTTTTATGGCGGTTTCGGAGCAGTGGCTTCTTCCTTGCTGAGCGGCCTTTCAGGTTATGTCGATATTGGACTCGTTTTACTCTGGATATAGATACTTTTGTACCTGTTCCTCCAGCATCTTCACAAGGTCCTTTGCTGTTGTTCTGGTATTGATTTGCACTTTTCGCACCAAAGAACGTTCATCACTAGGAGACAGAACCCGTCTCCTTCCTGAGCGGTATGACGGCTGCGTGGTCCCATGGCGTTTATACTGGCATACTATTGTTTGTACAGATGAACGTGGTACCTTCAGGCATTTGGAAATTTATCCCAAGGATGAACTAGACTTGCGAAGGTCTACAATTTTTTTTCCTGAAGTCTTGGCTGATTTCTTTTGATTTTCCCATGATGTCAAGCAACGAGGCACTGAGTTTGAAGGTAGGCCTTGAAATGCATCCACAGGTACATCTCCAATTGACTCAAATTATGCCAATTAGCCTATCAGAACCTTCTAAAGCCATGACATCATTTTCTGGAATTTTCCAAGCTGTTTAAAGGCACAGTCAACTTGTATGTAAACCTCTGACCCACAGGAATTGTGATACAGTAAATTATAAGTGAAATAATCTGTCTGTAAACAATTGTTGGAAAAATCCCTTGTGTCATGCACAAAGTGGATGTCCTTACCGTCTTGCCAAAACTATAGCTTGTTAACAAGAAATTTGTGGAGTGGTTGAAAAACGAGTTTTAATGACTCCAATCTAAGTGTAATGTAAACTTCCGACTTCAACTTTACATCACACATCCAGCCTAGTGTTGCACGGTATACCGAAACTTCGGTACTTTTTCAATGTTAGAACATGAAAAACGGTTTGGTAAAAAAAAAAAAGGAGATATATTTTGGTAATTCTGTCAAATGTGTCTGTATCAGTGTAGCCGATGTCCCCTGAACACTTTACAATGCAAGAAAATACTGGTAGCTTCCAGATTTGTAGGCTAACTTTCCTTGCTAGCTTACAGCTGAAGCTAACATCAATTCACTACTCTAGTACTTTGTTTGTGATAATATGCAAACTATAATGCGAAAAATATACTGATTTTAAAGCTGATTGCAACTAGTTAATTCATTCACTTAAAATCGTTCTCTCTCACGTGTCTCTCCTAAAGATGACCTATTGCCTCACGAACTGATTGTGTGTGAGTAGGGCTCCGACCACCGCCCGCCCCACTCTTGCCTTGTGAATGAGTCATTACTGGTTAAAGTAAATGTCCAAATATGCAAATGTTGATGATCAGTACAATAATATAAGTCCCGAATGGAAGTAAAACAGCTTGTTTGTAATCTTTAGCCCGATGATATTATCCAAAACATGCTCACAAACTCAATGCAAAACACATTCCTATTGAATATGTATTCACCTGAATTGTGACTCAGCCGAAGCTACATCTTGATTTACCCAGTTCATCAATAGAGATTTACCATTCAAATAAATTGCCATTATTTTGTTATGTAGTTAGATTGTTTTTACCAAAGTCACATTGATTGTATAAATTATTCATTAAAGCATACATGTCCATCTCTGAACAATTTGACTTATTTTTTTTTTTAAATGTAATGATGTTGAACTCAAAAGATGCCCAGCAACTGAAGAGCAATAGCTGAGTTTCTCTGTCTGGATCAAGGGCCATTCTGTGACTTTGGCTAATATGCCTGCTTTTTTTTGCCTTGGTATCGAGTATTGTGATACTAAACCTGGTATCGAAGTCAGAATTCTGGTGTCGTAACAACACTAGTCCAGCCATGCACTGCAGACATCATAGTAAAACTCCTTGTAGGCTATTCCCTGATGAATTTGCTATCACAAAAGGGGTCCCCGGCCCCAAAACATTTGAGAACCCCTGAGATAGAGGATAGGCATGACAGATACATCATTTTGTATATGGTTGAGGTAGAGGGTCTGACCGGGACTCACCACGTATGTTCTGACAGTTTCAGTGATCACACTGCGTACAGGCAGTTTGCTGGAGGACAGAATGGAGGCAGGGGAGAGCAACGAGGGTACAACTGGGGACAATAGTGGTGGAGGTGGTGGGGGCTGAAGGCGACTGCCAGGTCCTGATTTAGTGGCGGTGATCTTGGGTGCTGGCATCTTGGGTGGCGGCAGCGGTGGCTCGGAATTGGGAACCACCTTACTGATAACTCTGGAGATGGATATAAAGAGAAACAGAGGGGGGGGGGGAAATCAAACCAGAGCCTATGACACATTACTGCATGCAGATCAACAATATAGCTGCCTTGCAGCACAGAGCCAACCAAATTTGTCAGGTACAGTATTTCTATGTATGGTTTCATATGTGTCTGTATTTTGTATGTGCTTGATGTAACTGTATGATGTGGACAAATTAGAGTGCATTCGGAAAGTACATTCCAGCCTTACTCTAAAATTGATGAAATTGTTTTCCCCCTCATCAATCAGCACACAATACCCCATAAAGACAAAGCAAAAACAGTTTTTTTTTTAAAGAAATGTTCGCAAATGTATTTTTTTTTAAACAACAACAAATATCACATTTACATAAGTGTTCAGACCCTTTACTCAGTACTTTGTTGAAGCACCTTTGGCAGCAATTAGAGTCTCGAGTCTTCTTGGGTATTAAGCTACAAACTTGGCACACCTGTATTTGGGGAGTTTCTCCCATTCTTCTCTGCAGATTCTCTCAAGTTCTGTCAAGTTGGATGGAGAGCATCGCTGCACAGCTATTTTCAAATCTTTCCATAGTTTCCATTGGGTTCAAGTTCTGGCTCTGGCTGGGCCACTCAAGGACATTCAGAGACTTTTCCTGAAGTCACTCCTGCATTGTCTTGGCTGTGTGCTTAGGGTCGGTGTCCTGTTGGAAGGTGAACCTTCGCCCCAGTCAGAGGTCCTGAGTGCTCTGGAGCAGGTTTTCATCAAGGATCTCTCTGTACTTTGCTCTGTTTATCTTTCCCTCGAACCTGACTAATCACCCTGTGTCCCTGCTGCTGAAAAACATCCCAACAGCATGATGCTGCCACCACCATGCTTCACCATAGGGATGGTATTGGCCAGGTGATGAGCGGTGACTGGTTCCCTCTAGACGTGACACTTGGCATTCAGGCTAACAACTTCAATCTTGGTTTCCTCAGACCAGAGAATCTTGCTTCTCATGGTCAGAGTCCTTTAGATGCCTTTTGGCAAACTCCAAGCGGGTTGTCATGTGCCTTTTATCTTGGAGTGGCTTCAGTCTGGTCACTCTACCATAAAGGCCTGATTGGTAGAGTGCTGCAGAGATGGTTGTCCTTCTGCAAAGTTTCTCCCATCACCACAGAGGAACTCTGGAGCTCTTGTCAAAGTGACCATCGGGTTTTTGGTCACCTCCCTGACCAAGGCCCTTCTCCCCCGATTGCTCAGTTTGGCTGGCTCTAGGAAGAGTCTTGGTGGTTCCAAACTTCTTCCAATTAAGGCTGATGGAGGCCACTGTGTTCTTGGGGAGCTTCAATGCTGCCAACATTTTTTGGTACCCTTCCCCAGATCTGTGCCTCGACACAATCCTGTCTCGGAGCTCTACAGACAATTTAATCGATCTCATGGCTTGGTTTTTGCTCCGACATGCACGGTCAACATTGGGACCTTATATAGACAGGTGTGAGTGAGCCTTTACAAATCATGTCCAATCAATTGAATTTACCACAGCTCGACTCCAACTTGTAGAAACATCTCAAGGATGATCAATGGAAACAGGATGCACCTGAACTCAATTTCAGGTCTCATAGCAAAAGGGTCTGAATACTTACGTAAATAAGGTATCTCTTATTTAATCCATTTTAGAATAAGGATGTAATGTAACAAAATGTGGAAAAGGTGAAGGGGTCTGAAAACTTTCCGAATGCTCTGTAAGTTAAATGAAGGGACATATATATGGACAGAAAGTTTAATTGAATTGAGAAACATACATTTTGTCCTGGCCAGCCCCAACCCTTAGGGTAAGCCTGGGGATGACTGGTGATGGGACAGCAACTGGAGTCTCCACCCTCACCTGTGACAGAAGAAAGGAGAGCAACCAGTTAGTCACTGTTACAAACGCTACACTATAAATCAATACTGGAAAAACACAGCTTACCTTTTCCAGCCTAATCCTCTCTTTTTCTCTCTCTTTCTCCTTCTCCCGTTTTTCCTTGTCTTTCTCCTTCTCTTTCCTCTTCTCCTCTTTCTCCCTCTCCTTCTCCTTGGACTTTTCCCTCTCCTTTTCCTTCTCCTTGTCTTTATCTTTCTTCTTCTTCTTCTCCTTCTTGTCTTTCTTCTTGTCCTTCTCCTTGCTCTTCACATCCTTTTCCTGGAGGATAGGTGGAAGAGGCGGCAGCATGGAGGGGATGCGGAGACACGTCGATGGGCTGAACAGGGCAGGGATGTCACCCAAACCGAACGGGGTGAGGGAGGATATCTTCTGCCGGTCCTTACCCTTGTCCCTCTTGTCTTTGCCTTTCTTGCTCTTCTCCTTGTCCTTTTTTTTGTCTTTGTGTTTGTCCTTCTCCTTCTTACCACTGCCATCCCCTCCATCTCGCGACTTGATCTTGATCATGGAGCCCTCTGGTCCGCCGAACCCTGGCCTCTGACCCAGGAAGTGTTCCCTGAGGTCATCGTCCTTGTTACCGAAGTCCTTCCACGGCATCTTGGCCTCCTTGGAGAAAGAATCTTTGCTCTTATCCCTGTTCTTATCTTTGTTCTTCTCTTTCATCTTCCCCTTGTCCTTATCCCTCTCTTTATCTTTTGGCTTCTCTCCTTTCTCCTTCTTCTTCATCTTTGTCTTCAGCTCCTTCTTGAGTTTCTTCTTGATGTCAGCCGAGGAGACAAGCTTGTTCTTCTCCTCGTACATCTTCAGGAGGGGCTCAGGGGTCGGGGGCGAGGCGGATGCTGAGGACAGGTATGATTCGCCTTGGGGGTGTCCCGCATTGGGACCTCCCTGGTTTACTTTACGTAGGACCTCATTGATGGAGTCGTCCATGGTCCAGTTCCCGGGGCCACCGTCAGCATTGAGTTGAAGCGGCGTAGAAGTGTCTTTACCCAGGCTGTTGGCACCCAGTGAGAGCTTAGGCGTTCCGCCTGGCTCCATGATAGTAAGCCTCCGTGGAGAGGAGAAGCCATCACTCTCCGACTCGGAGCCTGATGAGAAGGCAAACGGATCAGGCTCTCGCTCAGCGCAAGCCCTGGCAATCACAGCGTCGATAGAATCGTCAATATCAGCGTTGTCGCCACCAGGTTCGCAGAGTTTATCAGAGACGAAACCCGCCAGCTCGCATTCCTCCAGGCTTTGCCGCACGTGGATGTTTTCCTTCCCCATCCTCTCGCTGAGGGCCGACAAGGGAAGTCTCTGTAGGGCCAGGGCCTGAGCCTCTGCTTTTACCTGGGAGTGAGAACCAGACTTGACTCCAGAACCCATCTTGGGGCTTTTGGGACTTTTAGGGCTCTTGGTCCGACCCGGGGACTTTTTCCGCTCCTTGGAAGATTTGGGAGAGCGGATGGGGCTGCCTGACATAGCCCCACCAGCATTGACCCCCTTTGGGGACTTAGTCCGTGGCCTACCAGGGGATGAGCCTTTGGGCCCTTTGCGGCCTTGACCGCCATGAGACTTATGATCAGAGTGTCTCCCTGGGGTCACCGGCTGGGGCCTGAACAATGTCGGAGGCCCAGGTGTCTCTGGGGACAGAGACATTGAACCCATGCTGTCGTGGGAATGGGAGGCCATCATGCCTGGAGGGACACGCTGAGGGTTGAGGGAGGTGAGGGGCTCCCTGGGCTCCATGCTCCAGTCGGGGCTGAAGCCGGGGTGCATGCGAGGCCTCTTGGAGGTGGGCATCATACCCATGGCGGCGTCGGGGCTGTCCAGGTGTCTCTTCACAGGGTGGTTCTCATCGTTCACCACCTCGTCGTCATCCATGTCCTCGTCTGTATCGTCCAGCGGGACCTGCATGGCCTCGGCAGAGGTGCCCATGTCAGCCAGGGCTTCTTCCTCCTCCTCTTCTATAGATGGGAGAAGAGAGAGAGGGAGAGAGGATGAGACACAGCAAAGAGAAGCAGAGGGAGTGAGAGAGAAAGTCAAAGGTTCATCACTGTCATTCAATCAATCTCACCCTCTGATTAGTATTGTATTAAAGGACAAAGAAAATTAAAAAAGCATGGATTATCTGTCCATCGTAACCCATTAACACACAAATGCACGCACACGTGTCTCACGTAGGGCTGTTGCGGTTAACATATTACCGCTACTCAAGCAGTCATGAGTCATAACCGCAGTCAAACGGTCACGGTAATCTCCTCTTAGGCACTCTGGACATGCATTCAGTACCCAACTCGTTAACAACTGACAGGTGCTAATGGCCTGGTACTCAGCGCTCTATTGTCCCTCTAACCACTCCGACATCAAAGCAAATGCAATCGAAAATCCCATCAAACACTCATCATAACAGTATCATGCTTTTAAAACTGACCTCACTGTGATGATCAATTTGAAGAAAGAAGTTAAACAACAGGTTGAAACTGAGTGGAAAACATGGTCATTGTGGATGTTGTTTCAAAGCCTAACACAACTAAATGGGCAATGCTTTCTAAGATTAAATCAAAACACTATAAGCATACAGTGCCTTCAGAAAGTATTCATACCCCTTGACATTCCAAATTGTGTTGTGTTACAGCCTGAATTTACACACTATACCCCAT